>NC_143484.1:15847388-15917459 GCF_027475165.1 Benincasa hispida | reverse complement strand
TTGTGCGCCCAAGGTTGTCATTGTATCTGCTGGTACAATGGCATTTTTAGTTCTTCTTCTCTTGGGGCCTCTTCCCCCATACCCGTCATCCACCCAATCATCCGTGTTTCGTGAAATGCGATCCAGGATGACCCTGGCTTCTGTGTAGGTCTTATCCATAAATCCTCCCACTACAGAGGCGTCAGCAACAGCTTGTGTTGATCTGTTCAAGCCATTATAAAAGGTCTCCATCAGAACGCAATCGGGAATCCCGATATGTGGACAATCCTTCACCAATCTTCTGAAATGCATCCAGGCGATGCTTAGAGTCTCATTCTCCATCTGCTCAAAATTCAGCACATCCTTCTGTCTTCTTGCGTTGACGGCTGGAAGGAAGAATTTCTTCATGAAGCGCTCCACCAACTGATCCCATGAAGTGATTTCATTTGGCTCCAACGAATAAGCCCACCTCTTTGCCTCATCCCTCAGTGTGTACGGGAAGGGGTACAGTCTAATTCCTTCAGAAGTCACACCAGGTATGGAGAATGTGTTGCACATTTCTACGAAGCTGGTCAAATGAGCATGCGGGTCTTCTCCTTGTAGACCTCCGAACTGTCCCGCATTTTGGATCATTTGTAGCATGACCAGCTTTATCTCAAACCTTTCATTCTCCTCAACCATTGGTCTTGATATCCCGGGTGAGAAGTCGTATAGATTGGGCACCGCATAGTTCCTCATAGGGATGTTGCGGTCTGTATCAAGAAAAACAAGATCTTGCGCTGGCCGATTTGCCCCTTGATTTCCTTCGGGCCTCTTGTTGTAAGCCATATTTACTCTTCTTCATCGAATTTGGTTCTAGCGTTCCCTTGTGCGAAAAGTACGCTCGATCTCTGGGTCAGCTTCGAATTCTAGATCAGTTCCACTACTCATAAACCGTCAGCCTGCTCTTCGCGATAAACAGACAGTACGATAGAGATTTGTCCTGCAAAATACCACAAAAGTATTCAACACTAAACCGCTACCAATCCCTGACAACGGCGCCATAAACTTGTTGACATAAAAATTATATATAATCTTTAAAGCATATGGACAATGATGATAGATATTATGTTACAAGCCATGTTGCCATAAACTTGTGAGGATAAAAATGGAATGTTATCTATCTATATTGCACTGATGAATGAATGAAAGTGTGATGCTGTGCTATGCGCTCAAGTGCTTTGCGATAAATATACTTTGGCGATACTACATTCTAAGTGTATGCGTTAATAGTGATATGCTCGTAGTATACGATGAAGCAGTGCGTGTCACAAGTTTCCTTGCATTGAAACCAAGTATAATTCCAATGCAAGTTTCTCAGAATGATCCGAGGTCAAACATAGGGATTGTTTTCATTTATATGCAATACCAATGTGGTATATGCGACCGATTTTTATAAAGAATAAAGAATTTGATTTGACAGAAATATAAATTGTGCTGAAGTAAAATTGCGTTGAAAGTAAAATGCGTTAATAAAGTAAATGTCTAAATTACTATGAAACAAGGTTAAGGACTGGCTGTGAAGTTATACAAAATAATCTAATGAATATGATGGCAAGTCTTGTGAATGAGGCAGAAAGAGAATGAGTAGAGAGAAAGAACATCGTAAGTTCGTCAATCGCGTTAAGGATGCAAATAAGGTTCTGCTTTCCCTTGGCGTACACCTTTCAGTGATCGGCCGCGTTCCCATACGTCTATGGTGAAACAGAGATGAACGTGATGAATGCAAGGTTGTTTCCATCTCTTGAAATACTTCTCACTTTAGTTAATGCATTCTTCCAACTCTCTCTCGATAGGCGGAATAACATCTTCACTTCTGCTCTCACAGGTGAAGATGTCATCGAGCATGCTTTAGCTAAACTTAGTTGATTATCTTAACACAGATTAACTCACTCGCTTAATTCTTCCTTTTTACCCAGGGGATTAAGAACACATCATGGAGAAAATGGATGATAAATGTATGGAAAGGGATAGAGAGATGATAATGATGACGATAATCATATTTAAATCTCAAGATAAGCATTTGATACATGATTTGTGAATGACAGATTAAAGAAGATGAACACAGAAGATGAAATGAAAGAATAGAATCAAATACGAAAAGCGTGTCAACATCTTGACATAGATCCCGATCGGAGACTTTTTGCTTGCCAGCATATGGATGAAGTGGAGAGGAAAGCTTCCCTCTCAGGCTTGCTTTCCCGGTAGAAGTGATCCTTTTGCATAGAGCTTCAGCTTTGGGAATCGGAAGAATTCCTTGCTCGAAGACTCACTTTTCAGCCTTGTCTCATCGATCTCCCGAATTTTCTCTGTAAAGTCTCTTCAAACTAGCCTCTCTACCCTTTGCAATGAATTCAAAGAAGCTATTTATAGACAAGACATTGGCTCTTTGAATTTGTGGTCCCACTGTATAATTTTGATAATTCCTATCATGGCGTAATGGAAAATTCCTCTCTGTTCCACGATCAATCTGTCAGAATTGCACAACAGAAAGCTGTACACTTTTCTGAATCGTCCGCGAATGCGTTGCTCTTCACATCTTTGATCGATCGCCACATACGGTGTTGTTGTTTTGATTACCGCATGCGGTTGAAATGCATTGATCTCTATAACCCTTGATCGATCGTCGCATACACCATCATTGCGTTGATCAGTCCTTCGTTCTTGATTGATTGGTGCATGCGATGTAGATGCGTTGTACATTTTGTCTTCGAGCCATTAACGCATGCGGTGACCTATTTCCTGCAAAACAGAGACTGAAACATTCTATTTGGCCATCGCAATAGGGTTAGTGGATGCGTTTATGACATTTTATAATTTTCGTATTTCTCAGCCAATTCTTATACTATCGACGCAACTTTCCTTTCTTTTTGCCACAATATCTAAATAAAACAGCATAAATAACTTGTATTTCTATAAGTTATCAGCGATCCCTGCGCAATCAGACAAATCAAATACATCAGGACACAAGTTTTGTGAATTATCCATTGAAATCGTAAAATCATGAACTTATCTCTATCTCCTTTTAGTATTTCGTTATCTATTGCTTTTATATTAAAACAAAAAAAAAATCGGCGCCGCAATCGTGTTGAACATTTGTGGTAAACGATTTTGCTAACTCTATCTGTTATTTGACCCTCTCAATGTTTTTTTTGCAACGATCGAGGTGAACAATTGCGGAGGCACTATACAAAAGATGCAATTACGTTATTCCATCACCACAAACAAAAGAGAGCAGTTCGTTGCAAAGAAGGATGCATTCACAAATAATGCGAGCGACAACGCAAATTTGGGGGTTGTATCTTTCCTCGACTTTATTTATGCCAAATTTCGCACTATCGCATCGCATTTTAACTTTGATCATTTTAGCATCGCATCCTCTTTGGTCGGCGCAATAATTTAACATTGATTAATTTAGTAAGTCACCGCATTATTTCTCTTTGCCAAGTATGATTTCAATGATGAAACGCATGGCTCTATTTTTTCATATATGCTACAGTCAACTTAATTTAGGACAGTCATCTCATGAAATATTTCTAGAAATTAATGGTCTGCTAGCTTTCTTTCAAACTGACTTTGTACGAAACTTCCTAAGAGCATCGCATGACTTCTTTCAATCTTTCAACAATGGGGACATTGCTGCATCTTAAATTTGGGGGTGCGGTATTCATTTTCAACCTTGCTATTTTTAGGTACAAAAAAAAATTAACGTTGCGATCAGATCCTACTCATAGTTGGATGTCCGCAGGACACACGTGGGGCCAAGCCAAAACGAAGGTAGGAATCGTGATCAACGTATAAATAAAATGATCGCAACTCCGCTGCCAAACGGGCATGAGTTTGGACTGAGAAAAAGCGCCTTGCTCATAGTTGGATGTCCGCATGACACACATAGGGGCAAGCCAAAACGAAGGCTAGGCACTCGAATCAGTGCAAGGTCATAGAATATATATATATATATATATATATGTCTAAAATATGCAAGGATAAAAATCATTTGAAAACACCCCAATTGGAAAAGTTTTTTTATAAAATAAATCATGTGATGCCCTGAAATCTAGTAAAGTCTTTTTTAAGGTTAAACTTACGGTCCCTAAATTTTAGAAATATTTTAAAAGGCCTAAATAAAAATTAAGAAGATTTTGGTACATAGGATTTGAATAAGGCATCCTTGAGAAATCTAGAAAAGAGAAGGCAGTCGACTTTCTAAAGGAAATCTTTAGCTTATGCTTGATGACAAGCAGTGTTTAAATTTTGGGGTGTGATAATGGGAAAAAATGCACATTATTACAACGCTAAATTATAAAACAATGCAGGATTTCGATGGTAAAAATATACAACATTGACGCAAGGCGGAAATGTGATCCAAAGAAATTAACGTCCGATCGCATTAAGAGATTGCGACCGTAAGGCTATGCGATCCTTTGCGCTCGTGAAAATCTGCTCAAAGAGGTGTCCGCATAGAGCCGGTGCATCAAGGTGGGTACATCTAGGTGAAAGCTTAATAAATCACGATGGGACAGAAAGCTGATGACGGTTGATTCCGAATTAAGTTGACAAGTTGTTAACGACCTACTGTAGCAAGTACACTCAACTTTTCGATGACAAATATTCGGCGCATCAGATAGAGAATTAATGTCATCCCATTAGTACAATCATAAGAGAGAAGAAGCATCTCACCCTGAAGTTCTATAAATACCGAAGGCCACCTTCAGTGAAGGAGTTCGCCGATTTTTTAGAGTTCACCATTTAGACGATCATTAGCCTTGTTCTTAGTTTCTTATTCCTAGAAGGCGGAGTGAGAGAAGGGAAGAGACGCCGGAAGATCGTCTTGGTCAGCTTGAGAGAGTGCCAGGGAACGTGGATAAACAGAGAGAGGGCCGACTCTTGCGAGAGGAAGAATATCTTTTGAGCAGAGTAAAGAAGAATAGTGTAAAAGCCTTGGGAAGCAATACGCCCATTCAAGACTATGCGTCGCCCAACCTCTACAATTTCTCCCCAGAAATCATAAGGCCCGCGCTTGGCGGATCGAGATTTGAAATGAAACCAGTGATGCTGCAAATGATCCAAACTGTCGGACAGTTTTGGTGGTAGGCATGGCGAGGATCCGCACACCCATCTCCCGAGTTTCATCGAGATCTGCAACACTTTTGTGTTCTCTAACATCTCCACTGAGGAGGTTCGACTAACTTTGTTTCCATTTTCGTTGTGTGACCAGGCACGAAAATGGGCTTGTTCTCTCGAGCCAAGGGAGATTACCTCATGGGAGCAAGTAGTAAAGAAGTTTATGAAGAAGTACTTCCCTCTGATGGAGAATGCCAGAAAAAGGAAGTTGATCACCAATTTTGAACAGGATATTGACGAATCGCCCAGTGACACTTGGGCGAGGTTTAAGAGGCTGGTAAGTGATTTCCCGCATAATGCTTACCAGACTACTTACAAATGGATATTTTTTTATCACGGATTAAACACTGCATCGCAGACGGCTGCCAATGTGGCAGCAGCTACAGGTTTGCTGGATAAAACTTATGATGAGGCCAAGAATATCCTTGATCATATTTCAAAAAATCATGAAGACTAGGGAGAAAGCGATCAAAGATTGAGAATCAAGGACAGTGATACGAATAACGAGGCCATCGCATCCCTTCAGAGTCAAATGACTACAATGATGAACTTGATACAGGAAATCGCAATCAATAGCCCAACAATGCATAGTGGGTAAGTGAACGCAATCAACTAGACGACCAAAAGTTGTGCTGCTTGCGGTGAAGGATATCTAACGGAGGAATGCCCGTGAAACCCATAGTCAGTCTATTTTTTGAAGAATAATCCTGGGTGGAGAAACCACCCCAACTTCGCATGGAAAAATCAACAGCAAAATTTTCAATTAGTGGCACAAAAAGAAGGGTCACTCGAATTTTTCCCGCGAACTAATGGTCAAACGAAAAATCAAGCCAGCAGTTCGCAGGCGCTGCAATCTTCCTCTTTAGAGAGTTTGTTGAATCAATATATTGAAAAGATCCAAACAGTGCTTCAAAACCAAGCGACATCTATCCGCAACATGGAAATTCAGATGTTGGCCTCGAAATTGCAAAGCGTTTGACCGATGTATAACCCTCCAATAGAGTAGGGTATGGTGAAACTTCCAAGGTCGCGCATTTTCAGTGGAATTATGAATTTTGAACTTTGTGTCAGTGCCACCATTGCGAAATTACCAGTGCTTCTATTCTTCGTCACCATATCCTTCAAAAACTTCGCATACGTGGGCATCTGTTCAATCGCCTCAGTGAAAGGAATGTTAATATGCAACTGTTTCAAAATATCCATGAAGCGCTGATACTGTACCTCATCATTTTTCTTCTTTTTGAGTTTCTAAGGGAATGGTGGTAGCTATATTCTCATGGTCCTCTGTTTTTTCGGCTCCAAGGTGGACGCAATCTCTGGTTCCATCACCTCATTTTCTTCTGTTTCTCCTTGAGTCAACGCAATCTCTAGTTCCATCGCAATTGAAGCAGCCGAACTAGGCTTCTTCTTCTCCCCCGCCACAGTCTTTCCACTCTGCAACATCTTAAATTGACATTGCTCTTTTCCCGTACACCCTGGGTTGCGCGGGAGTTCTGTTGAACTCGGTAGTGCCCCTTGCAGTCTATTCTTGAGTTCGCCTGCAATCTAGCCTATCTGAATTTCTAGGTTGCGGATAGACGTCGCTTGATTTTGAAGCAATGTTTCATTCTTTTCAATATATTGCATCAACAAACTCTCAAAGGATGAAGATTTCGGCGATTGGGAACTGTTGGCTTGGTTTTGTGTTTGACTGTTTATTCGCGGGAAAACTCCTGGTGGCCCTTCTTTTTGTGCCACTGATTGAAATATTTGTTGTTGATTTTTCCACGCAAAGTTAGGATGGTTTCTCCACGGAGATTGTACGTGTTGGAAAACGGATTATTCTTCACAAAATAGACTGACTGTGGGTTTCTCAGGCATTCCTCCATTGGATGGCCTTCACCGCAAGTAGAATAGCTTGCGGTCGTCTAGTTGATTGCGTTGACTTGCCCACTATGCGTTCCTGGGCTACTGATTGCGATTCCTTGTATCAAATTCATCATCGCAGTCATTTGGTTCTGAAGGGATGCAATGGCCCCGTTATTCGCATCAATGTCCTTGATTCTCAATGTTTGATCGCTTTCTCTCCAATCTTCATGATTTTTAGTAATACGATCAAGGATATTCTTGGCTTAATCGTAAGTTTTATCAAGTAGACCTCCAGCTACTACCGCATTGGCAGCCGTCTAGGATGCAGGGTTTAATCCATGGTAGAAAATTTTCATCTGTTAGCAGTCTAGTAAGCCGTTATACGGGCAATCTCTTACCAGCCTCTTAAACCTCTCCCAGACATCACTGAGCGATTCGTCAATATCGTATTCAAAATTAATGATCAACTTCCCCCTTCTGGCATTCTCCGTCTGAGGGAAGTACTTCTTCATAAACTTCTCAACTACTTGTTCCCATGATGTAATCTCCCCTAGTTCGAGAGAATAAGCCCATTTTTGTGCTTGGTCACACCACAAAAATGGAAACAATGTTAATCGAACCTCCTCAGCAGAGATGTTTGGGAACACAAAAGTGTTACAGATTTTAATAAAGCTCTGGAGATGGGCGTGCGGATCCTCACCACGCCTTCCACAAACTGTCCGGCCGTATGGATCATCTGCAGCATCACCAGTTTCATTTCGAACCTCGATCTGTCAAGAGCTAGCCACATGATTCCTGGGGAGAAGTCATAGAGGTTGGGCGACGCATAGTCCCGAATGGGCCTATTGTAGTCGTTCACCAATAGGATGGGATTCACCATGATATTATTTTCATTTGGTGCTCCATTTCCTGGTTGTTTCGCCATGTTTGGATCTTTCTCTTTTTATTGTTGTTGGCGGCTGTCTCTTCTTCTTCTTCGGAAGGTTCTCTCAATCTATGGGTCGAAATCGGGCTCATAATTTTTTCCTTCACTCATACGACGCCCGATTCTTCCCTTACCTAAGGAGAAGCAGTGAACAGAGATGGAGAGTCTGCAAAGAAAATAAAAAAGTTATCGTTAGCACAATGTATTGCCAAAGTCCCCGGCAACAGCACCAAAAATTTGATAAGTGTTTAATGCGATGAAATAATGGTGTAGAATGCAATGGTGGAATGTGCGTTGTGCATGCAAGTTTTGTCAGCAAGATCCAAGTGTAAATCCTACTGAGTTTCCTGGTAAGCCCAGGGTCGAACACAAGGACAAGGATACAGTATGTGATGGTAAATTTCGATTACTTTGCGGTAACAAATAAATCAATGTGTTGGTTGGTTTGTTGTTTAAGGCATAAAGTTTATGCGCGGATTTGAAAAAAGAGCTAACAATGCGAAAGATACAATGAGTATGCGGAGGAACGGGTTGAGAAGGTCTTTAGCTAGCGTTTCCTGAGAATGTGTTCAAGCTATGCGATCATGCTACACTCATGCGACAGTAATTCATTTTCCAATGCAAATGCGATAGCTCCTAGTTTTAGGACGCATGTGATGTATGCGTTGATGTCTATAGAGCTTATTACTAAGTCTCTACTTCTTGCCTATGCGATGATGAAAGATGCACACAGGTACAAGGTGACCACATACTTATATCCTATCTCTAGGGTGCATGTGATGCGTTAATAGCAAACAGAACTTATTCCTAAGCTTCTATCTCTTGATTATGCAGTTCTAATCTGACTCTCCCAAGCCTAGATTCTAATCTAACTTTTCCAAGCCTAGATTCTATCCTTAGACTACCCTCCCGAGTATCTCTAGAGGACGAATGATGCATACATAATACAAGATGATCACATAAAGTGAAGATCCCAAGTTATACTAGCTAAGTGCTTCTCAACCCATTCGACAGTTTTAGCTACTCATGCGTACTGTAAAGAGAGTGGACAAATATAAAGATACAATTTTCATTTTATAAATAAGTTCATAATACAAATGACAATGGTGAGCTCTCGACATATTCTCCCTTCACTTGCTTCCGCCTTCTAAGTAAAAGAACTATGAACAAAGCTAACTATCTTCTATATGGTGAGCTCTCTGAACTGAGCGAACTTCTTCAATGAAGATGGCCTTCGGTATTTATAGAGCTTCAAGATGAAGAACTTTTTCTCTCGAATGATTACACTGATGGGATGTCATTAATTCTCTGTCTGATGCGCCGAATATTTGTCACTGAAAAGTTGAGTGTACTTGCTATAGTATGTTGTTAATGGCTTGTCAACTTAATTCGGAATTGACCGTCATCAGCTCTCTGTCCCATCGTGATTTATTAAGCTTTCACCTTGATGCCCCGGCTATATGTGGCCACATTCTTGAGCATATTTTCACGAACGCAAACGATCGCATAGCCTTGCGGTTGCAATCTTTTATGGGCTTGCACGCTAATTTCCTTGGATCGCAATTTCGCCTTGCGTAAATGCATTTTCCTGCATAAAATACATAAGTTAGTTGTTTTAATGCGATGGACGCATGCGATCGCAATGTTGTAAACTTAATGCTTTTGGACGCAATATTATATATTTTTACCGTCACAATCTTGCATTATTTTATATCTTTGTACTGTAATAACGTGCATTTCTGCCCGTTATCAGCGAGCTATTGGTTTGGTCCAACATATTGGCAACTACTAATCTTTAGTGGAGTGGCTCGATAGTTAACGAATGTTGATTAATTCAGTTTAAAGAGTTTAGCCAATTAATTTCAGATCGTTAGAGCTCATGATCTGTAGGTCCATTAGGTTCCTCTACTAACCCACAAACGGACTAAACCTTAGAATAGAGTGATGAGACAATTTGAAGCGTTCAAATTCGAATTAAAGGAATTAGTAATTATATACGATATGATTACACATTTAATTATCAAATTAAACATAATTGGAGAATTGGATAATATTTAAATATGATTTAAATATTAAAAATTACATGAATAGGGATTTATGTCTGTGGAACTGGTGGTGTATATAATTTAATATTAGATATTAAATTATTTTAAATTAATTAAATTGTTTAATTGTTTAAATTAATTTAAAATTAATTATTTGAACTAATTTTATTTAAAATTGGAAAATTGAATTTTATGAAAAATCAAATATCAAAATTCAATTTCTTGTTTTAATTTAATTTTTTGAAAATTGAAATTAAAGAAAATTGAATTTTTAGTTTAAAAATTGAAAAATGGAAGAAAGTGAGTTTTTTCCACTTCTTCCACTTGACATTCCACCTCCTAATTCCATTATCCTTCGAGTGTTTTAGTGTCAAGCTTCTATCCAATTTTATGACACTAACAAGTTGAATAAAATTCGGTTGAAATTGCATAGAATTGGTGGCATGCAAAAGTGAATTTTGCTGGTTTTGGATGAAGAAGTGTTCTTCAACTCAAAACTAAAAAAACCATTCATTTCTCCAAAAAATTCTCTCAAATTTTCACTCATTTTGGATCCCACAATCCAATCTAATGTACTAGAGAATAGTAGGGAAGATCAAGTGGTGGACTACAATAATTTGGAGCAACGATTCAAGTAGAATTTGAAGATTTAAAGTGTTCTTCAAAGGTATCTTCAAAACCCTATTTTCAGTTTATAAACATGCTTGCTTAGTTGCTAAAATTGATTGAATTAGAGTGCTTAATAATTCCATTTGTTTCTGTTAATTGTATGCTAACTCCAACAATTGGTATCAAAGGATGATTTAAGCACTCAATTCATGTTAATTTTAGCTTGGTGGGTGATTTTCTTAGGTTGTATGAAAATGGGAGCTGATATGGATAATTTCAATTTTGGCATTTAATTTCTCTTCAATTAAGTGTTATATATTGTAATTGGCTCTTTGTTTATGGGCATTGATGTGTGGTTAAGTGTTTGTAAATTTGTTAGAGTCAATAGAGTTGCATTTAGGATGTAGTTTAAGAAAGAAGCAAGAAAGGTTAGCTGCAAGAAACCAAGTTTGAAGCTACTATCATGCAGCATTGCAACACTACCTTTAGAGCATTGCAATACTGTTCTTCATTTAGCCCAGGTTTTAAAGAACATCTCAAAGCGTTGCAACGCTACTTGTAGCATTGCAACGCTGCACTTCATCCATTCCAGAAACGCGTGTGTGCGACTTGGACGATTCGAGGGTGGATCGATTCAATTAGTTCGGTTCGTGGATGATCGGTTCAGGCCATTTTGGAGCCTTGGAGCTCTGGTTTGGGTCCAGTTCGGGTCGATTCATTCAATCCAAAGGCTTTTTAAAGTTATTTGTAATTATTATTGTAATAATTTAGGTTGATTGCTTGCTTAGGATGCCAAAACTGGTCCATATCAGTGTGTTTAATTATTTATGCATTATGAATGCATGTTATAATTAAATAAATCTTGTATGTACATATAGTATGCCATGTAGATTTAAAATCCCACTATAGGAAGCATGTAGCATGCATTGAAAGTATGTTATAAATAGTTATAATGTACAATATGCATGTGTTAGGGTTTCAAGTATTTAATATAAATAGTTATATTAAATGTTGAAATGCTTGATGTATGTTATGCATGGAAAGTAGGTCTAAAGTTGTATATGTTTTTATAAAAATGGATTAGACATTAAAATCCATAACAAAGATAAGATGTATGCTCACCTAGGGTTAACAAATAACAACTTGTTTTAATAGTTAAAATAAGTCGTTATCTTGTAAAGGTCTGGTTACAAACTTAACCGGTCGATAATCCTATCTAAGGTTGGAGGTATTTAAGTTGATGGTTTATGGAATACCTCATACTTGGGGATCATAGCCAAATAATTGAGCATTGTTAACCCAGTTTTATGAGCATGCGTGAGTGACTAAAATCGGTTTATCACCTAGACATTATAGGTTAAATCCAAATATAAAAGTTATACTTGGAAAATCATAGGTTATTTATTAGTAGAAATATACCTAAGTAAATATTTACCGAAAATGAAAAGAACACTTCAGTGGGAGATTAATAACATATACGATATGTTGTTCTTAGCTCTCACTTCCCTAAGAGTTCACATTGTGACATTCATGCTCAACTTCGTGTCACCTTGAAAGTGGCCTTCATTCGGAAATTGTTTGCATGGGTCAATAGAAAGGTGAATAGAGGAAGTAGTTCAAAGTAAGTGGGTGAAGGATGTGTATCAATGTGTCCTACAGTCTCTTCCATTAGTTTGGATTGTAAGACTCCTATGTTGTGTCTGCTTGTCTTTTTTAGGCGACATAGGCTAGTCGTTTTATGGCAGTTATCCCCTCGGAGGGTTGTAACATGGGATTCGAAACAAGTCAAACTCCAGAAATGGATAGGATTTCTAATGACCATTCCCAACCTTGACTCTCCAATTCGGTAGGACATTGGGGCCGACCTCTGAGGTCTGAAAATGAAAGGTCACATAAGTTCTTGACCAAAAATGGTAACTAAATGACTATAGGAATAAGAGTTATTTTGGAATTAGTATTTTGTCAAGAATGTCTTGCTTCAGTGAAGGAGTATTTGACTACCCCTTGATAGCATCAATTTTGACTCACTAAAGTATCGTTGCAAATAAATAATAAAATTTGGGTACATTATTAATTTTCTAAAATTTGATTGGATTTAAAAGTAGTTCACTAATAGAATTTGTTTATACTTTCAGCATGACTAGCTCGTTAATAAAGTTACTAGCTTCTGAGAAACATAATGGGGACAATTACGCTGCATGGAAATCAGACCTGAATACAATACTGGTAATCGATGATCTGAGTTTCGTTTTAACTGAGGAATGTCCTCTGTTTGGATCGGGAATCGATGTCATTAATTCGACTCCAAACCGAAATAAAAGAAAATTTATAAATACCAAACTACTTCTATCACTACTAAAATGTAGCAACAATGGTAAGTCCGAGTCGATCCATAGAGATACGTGATTGGTTTCATTAAATTAATTTTCTAACTAGAGTGATAAATGGAGGGTTTTGGTGTGGAAGAGATAAATTTGTAAAATTGAAATAAAAGGGTAAATGTAATCTAGGGTAGGAGTCTATCTAATTTCTAGAGCAAGAGAGAGTTTCTATGCAATTTCTTTCATTAGGCATCAATTAATTACACTGAATCTGTCAACCTTTCAACCTATTAGAAAATCTAATAGCCCAATTAGCGATTTTTGATAAAAATCCAAACAAGACCTAATTCAGTTTAAAACTTTTTCTTCTCAACGACATATAAGTTAAAACTGAAAAGCATTAAGAATGGGTTTAATTGTTGAGACATACTACAAGCCGGAAAGCCATATTTTATAGCATCATTTATTTGGAAAAGATTACATTATGGCATACATGCATTAGGCCAAAAAAAGTCTAGGCTTCACACATGCGATCCTCATACGTGCAACTAAATCAATCAATATTGCAAGGCTATGACGATTTTACAAAACAAGAATTTTAGCAAATTAATTTGTCAGAAGAATTCCTCGAAACTCTATTAATATTAAAACGAATCCATCCAAAGAATTCACAAGAGTACAGTTAAATTAATTACAAAACCTTCAAGAAATTAACATAAGGCTCTTGCTCAAAGAAATTATATAGAGATTACGTCTCAATTCATAGACAAATCAAGAACAAACCTCCAATCCATCGATTAAAACCCAAAATAAAAAGCAAAACTAACCTAAGGATACTAAAAATTGAAGGGAATAGAAGAAGAAGGAAGACTAACTTCAGCCTTCATCGATTTGGCCTCCAAATTTCGACATATTTCAGTTGAGATTGGTGTCCTAATTCTTCTGGTAGTCTCGTAGTTTGTAATCATATTGTGATTAATAAAATAAATATTATTTTATAAGAATTTACTAAATCCAATAAACTAAGATCTGTGGTTATTTCATATAACTTAAGCATGTATGTGGAGACATACAAGTGGATCATGCCTTAGTAATAACATAAATGGTCTATAGTAGATGGATAAAGGAGGGATACCTTATCCTGGTAACACTAAGGATACAGCTCACTTTGTAGATGTTACAAATGTTGTAAAGTGACCATTCATGTGAAGACATGCGAGCGGGGGTATCTTATACAAAGAGTTTGTATAAGATCGGACCACGAAATGATAAGTCTCTTTATACACCATTGATAATTGAGACTTACATTTCACTGGAATGACCATAGGTGACATGACCTTAATCCTGAATGAGTTGGAAAATCCTACTCATGAGGGCAGTCCTTTGATTTGTATGGGTGAGAATGGCCAGATTGCCAACTTAACAAGCCTACTATTTTGGGGATTCGTCTGATTGGGGAGTTGGGTAATCAGCTACACAAAACGAAATTCACTCCTTCCACGAAGCAGAGGTAAGTAGATAAATTGCTCCCTTAAGGGTTGATTCCAGGTCTTGAGCATAGTGGCCACATCCTCTCCTGGCTCGAGAGGACTCAGTCATATTAGGACTATGACTTATTGTTCATTAGAGGAATCAATGGTACCTAAAGAGTTAGATGTAACTACACAGACAAAATGGTGAATTGACCCAGTTGTAATTACGAGTGATTTGTGAAGGGTCATTGCACTGTTGATTGATTATATGGACACAGAAATATATCTGTAGTGCGAAGAGTGCAACTATCAATCTTTAATGAAGTGATCAACAGTTAACGGATGGTGAATCTCGTAATTAAAGAGTTTAATCAATTATTCATGTACCGTTGGAGCTTCAAGCTACAGGTCCATAAGGTACCCTTGGTAGCTCAATGGGTTCAAGTTGAGAATCAGATTTTGGGTTAGTTTGAAGTGTTCAAATTAACAAAAGAAAATTCAACTATATGTAATATAATTGATATGATGTATTTGATACATTATCATTGGAGGAATTAATATAAATATGATTTATATTAAATACCATTAAATAGAAAAAGAACTATGATTTATATGTTTCATATGATAGAATATTAAAACTATAGGTTATAAATATAATATGATAAGTTGGTTATTATATTTATTTATAATATATTAATTATATGATAATTAATTATTCTTTTTCTTTAATAACTGAATTGAGTAGGAGGTTATTGGAAGTTTTATGGTAATTGTGAGATAAAAGGAAAATGGTTTTCCAAAATTCAGAGGTTGATGATTCATTCGGATCGAAATCACAGAAAGGTTATCAAGTAAAAGTGTTTTACTAAACGATAGCATAGAGAGCATACACGATCGAGTACCGAGTTTACTATACGATAGTTACTCATTTACTCATTGCTACACGATCGAGTAGCAAGTCTATACGATAGGCTTCTTCTTACTAAACGATCGAGTATATAGTCTATATGATAAACTTCATCCATCTCCCACTTACTCAATCGTTTACCTTCTTTATTCCTCAATCCAAAATCACACAGAGCCCACAACTAATGGATTCTCACACCGAGAATACCAAGGTAACTCTTGTGGTGGTGTTCTAGTTCCGTTCGAGGATCAAGTTGAACTCGATTATGATTGAGGTTCATCCAGTTGTTTGTTGAGATTAATTTCTAATCGTTGCATTCGAGTTCGTGCTATTGAACGAGTTTTTGAATGATCGAGGGATACTTGAGGAAAGGTTCTTCAAAGGTTTGCATACTCTATCCCTTGTCTGTTCTTTTAAAGAAGCATGTTGTAATATTATTTATGCATAATTTGTTCTCATTGGATTGTAATTGTTTGTGTTCTTTCTCAATGAATTTGGAATGATCCACTTTTTCTCACTGGTGCTCTATTTAGAGTTCCTTCAATTTTAACCTAGGGCCGAGAAGAGGAATATATATAGTTATCAATGCAACGTTGCAATGCAGATGCGATGAGAGGGAAGTGTCAAGCAAGAAGTTAGCATGCCTCATCACATAGTCACTGACTACACGATCACGCGATATATGATACTTAGGCGCTCACTCAACAATCATTTAGATGATTGTGCTTCACCGCATCGTTGTCGTTTAGACGATCGTTTAAGGTTTGCATTGTGCATTGTGCGTTGCATGATCGCGTACCTCGTACTTCATCGCATAGTAAAAGGTACACTATCGTTTAGCTCTGGAAGCATTGGTAAACAATTGAGTAAAGCATTTACTCATTTGTGTAAACGATCGCTTGGATTTTGGTACACGATCAGTGGAGACACGGACTTTGACTGGATAGTTCAAGACCCGGTTCGCCTATTTAAACCCGAGACATTTTGTATTTGTAATAGTTAGCTTTTAATTCTGAGGATTTGAGGCCATTTTTCCCAGTTCATCAACTTTTGCTTAATATACATGAGATGTATGTGGTTTATTGATAACGGGCAGAAATGCACGTTATCATAGTGCTAAGTTCTTAAACAATGTTGGATTGCATTGATAAAACATGTTAAATTGCGTCCATCAAGCATCAATTTCATAATATTGCGGTCGCATGCGTTCAACGCATAGGAAAAGTTGATTTTTGTATTTTTATGCAGAATATGCATCAACGCAAGGCAAGAATTGCGATCATAGGAAATCATTGGTCGAGTGCAACATCACCGTAAGGCTTTGCAGTGATCGTGTTACAAAATATTCGCCTGAGAAGGTCGCCACAACTTGGTCAGCGCAACATGGTGGGCACATCTGGGTGAAAGGCTAATTGCGATGGGACAAAAAGCTGATGACAGTCGAATCCGAATTAAGTTGACAACTGATAACGATCACAAGTACATTCAGCTTTTCGGTGACCATTATTCCGCACATCAGTCAGGAATTAAAGTCGTCCCCTCTGTACAATCATGAGAGAGAAGCCGCCTTTCACCATGGATGCTCTATAAATATCAAGGGCATCCTTCAGAAAAGGGGTTAACGAGTTCAACTATTCTTTATTCCACAAGTTTGCACGCCCTTGTTCATAGTTTTCTTTCATTTTAAGGCAGATCAAGAGAAGAGTGGTGACGCCGGAGATTACTCAGGGTAACTCGAGAGAGAACCTTGGGGCGTAAAAGCAGAGAGCGGTCCGACTCTCGCGAGAGCGAGATTATCTTTTGAGCACGAGTAGAAATCAGTGTAAAAGCCTGGGCAGCAAGAGATTGCTTCCAGACCCTTTATTCTATACTTGCATTGTTATTTTGTACTTCATCTTCATATTTATACAATGAAAGCTCTATTTCTACATCTGTTCACTCTCTTAGCACGCATGAGTAGCTGAACTAGTCGAATGGGTTGAGAAAAACTAAGCTAACATGACCTAGGAAGTTCATTCCTTGCGATTATCTTGTTTTATGTTGTGCCAAATACCCTTTAGAGCTACTTGAGAGAGAGTCTAAAGAAAGAACCTAATGACTCGAGAGAGCTAGGTTAGAATTTGGACTCGAGAGAGCAAGATTAGAACTGCATAAACAAGAGATAGGGACTTAGAGATAAGCTCTGTTTGTCAACCTGCATCGCATGCATCCTAGAGATTGGAATGATATTATGTGGTCGCCTTATTTTTGTGTGTGTCATTTCCTCATCACATAAATAAGAATAGAGGCTTATGCGTAGGTCCTATAGACTTAGCGCATATATCGCATGTGTTCTAGCCTTAGAAGCCGTGGCATTCGCATCGAGAGGTGGCTTACTGTTGTATGCATGTTGCATGATCGCATAGCATGAATGCATCCAAGGAAATGTTAGTCAAAACTTTTCTCAACCCATTTGCCGCATATTCATTGCATCTCCCGTTTACCAACTCTTTTCAAACTCCACCGAATTTGTTTATTTTTCATCAACGCAATCAACAACAAACCAACAATTTATTTAGGCTTTCAAAAAAATTACAACGCAATCTGTTTTCACAAGTCTCTGTGTTTGACCCTGGACTTACCAAGAAACTCAGAGGAATTTACACTTGGATTTTGTTGAGGAAACTTGAGTACACAACGCAATTTCATCAACGCATATCATCCACATTTCCACTTCATAAAATTAAGCATCAAGTTTTTGGCGATGTTGCTGGGGACTTCGGCAAAATAGAGTGCTAACGGTAATTTTTCTGATTTCGTTGCAAACTATCAATCTCTGGAAAATTACGACCTGGAGATTGAGAGGACATTTAGGAGACTGAGAGATCGCCAACAACAACAACAATCAGATAAAGAAGAGATGGCGGAGCAGCCTGGAAACGGAGCACCAAATGATAACAATGTCATGGCGAATCCAATCTTGTTGGCAAACAATCGCAATAGACCCATCAGGGACTATGCATCGCCAAACCTCTATGATTTCTCTCCAGGAATCATAAGACCTACCCTCAATGGAAGTAGATTTGAAATGACGCTGGAGATGCTACAGATGATCCAGACTGTAGGACAATTCGGAGGAAGGCATGGCGAGGACCCGTACGCCCACCTCCAAAGCTTTATTGAAATCTACAATACTTTTGTATTCCTGAACATCTCTCCGAAGAAGTTCGAATTGATGGAACACGAGACATACGCAATGGAATTGGGACCTAATTACACTCTAATTTCTCTTAAATTAAAGGAAATAAGCATGCATCATCAAGGGAAAAACAGTGAATTAAAAGTGTAGGATACTACTTTTGAAGCTTCCGAAAACTGCTTTTCCTCATTGAATCTCGACCCAAACTCTTTCGGACTACCACTAGAGTTGACCTTCTATCCTCTGGACTCAGAACCGAGTTGTGGGACCCGGTGGATGAAGAAAACCGAGAGAGAGAAAAGAGATGGAAAATAAGATGGAATTTGGGTAGGTTTGGATTTTTCTCTTTTTTTCAAAGTTGTGATTTTTCCAGCCCAAATATGAAAACCAATTTCCAAAATTGCAAAAAAGTTCTTTTCATTCAAAATGAAAGCCCAATTTATAGAAAAATCCATGCAACAATTGCATGAATTAAATGCATAAAAAACCCAACACCTATATTCCACTATCTTAGTGGGCTTAATATCTCCACTATAACCCAACACCTAGCCCACTATTTTGTTAGTGGAATTATCCAACAAAAGTTTAGATTTTCCCACTAACTATAGTCAAAGGGCAAAATAGTCATTTGGTCAAAGTCAAATTTTGACCAAAAAGTCAACATTTTGACTTTTTATGATTTTTTCCGTGTTGACTAATTTTGACCTCCCGAGCATGAATCCGCATTTATTTTCTCAAAATTCAAATCATATTTGAATATAAGGTCGGTCAAAGTTTGACTTTTCAAAGTCAAAAGTCAACTCTTTGACTTTTCAAAATCAAAAGTCAACTCTTTGACTTTTTACAACTTTGACCATTTCCATCATTTTCGAGCTTCCAAATATGAACTTATTCATATTCTTGATATTTAAATCACATTTAAATATTAAAGCTATATCTCTAATGAACAATTTTTTTAAGGTCCAACCTATAAATGAATCCCTCTCGGGCCAAGGAGAGGGTGGGGCCCCTTGCTCAAGACCTTGATTCGTGCTAAAGGGAACAACCTATCTACTATCCCTATAACGGGTAGGAGTGAATTCCGTCTTACACCCTAAGTTCCCAGCTATCCACCTGATCTTACCCCTTAAATAGGAGGCTTATTGGGCCAGCAATATTGAGCTGCCCTCACCTATGCAGATCTAAGGATAATTCTGAGTGAACAGGAGTTCATAGTTAGCTCAGGATTAAGATTAAGTTACCTAGGTCATCAATTAACGAAATAGTCAGTTTTATACATAAAACGGTATTTAGAACGTAAAAAGTGACTATTTCATGGTTCAGTCTTATGTAAACTCTTTACATAGGATGCCCCCACTCACATATCTCTATATGAACGATTCAGGATCACATCGTTTGTACTAACTACAAAGTGGGCCGCATCCATAGTGTCCCCAGAATAAGGCGCCCAACCTTATTCATATACTATAGACCATTTTGGCTATATATTTGAACTTGATCCACATTTATGTCACTACATAAAGTTCAAATTACATTAAATAGCCTCGGAACCTTAGTTTATTGGATTCAAGATTACAATTTCAATAACAACTTTATCGAAAAACAAAACAGAATATATTTATTAATTTACAAACTATGAGTTTTAGGACATAAAATCCAACAAACTCCCACTTGGACTAAAACTCCTAGTGGAGTATCACAATGTTGAATTTAAGTGAGAAACATATGAGTACAATAAATATATGAATACAATAAACTAGGGCATATACCCAAAAATTCTCCCACTTGTCCTAGTTTACAAACTTCGTAGACCTAGACTCTGTAGGTGACCTTCAAACACCTTAGTCGTGAGGGCCTTTGTAAAAGAATCAGCAATGTTTTGCTCAGAAGATATCTGGGTCACTACAACGTCTCCACGATGTACAATCTCCCGGATCAGATGGTATTTGCGCTCAATATGCTTGCCGCACTTGTGGCTTCTTGGTTCTCTTGAGTTTGCAACTGTACCACTATTATCACAATATAGGATGATAGGCAGATGCATATTTGGAACTACTTCCAAATCTATCAAGAATTTCCTCAACCATACTGCTTCCTTTGCTGCTTCACAAGCAACTACGTATTCAGCTTCCATTGTGGAGTCTGCAATACAGTTTTGCTTTACACTTCTCCACACTACTGCTCCTCCATTAAGAGTGAACATTGATCCAGATGTAGACTTTCTAGCATCTTTATCAGTTTGAAAATCAGAGTCAGTGTATCCAGTAAGGATCAAATCCTTAGTACCATACACGAGCATGTAGTTCCTCGTTCTCCTAAGATACTTGAGGATATTTTTAACAGCAATCCAATGATCATATCCAGGATTGGACTGATACCTACTGACTATCCCTACTCGCGTAGCATATGTCAGGTCTAGTACATAACATTGCATACATCAGGCTCCCTGCTGTGGAAGCATAGGGAATGTCTCATATCCTCAACCTCTTGAGGTGTCTTAGGACATTGATCCTTTGACAAATGAATTCCATATCTATAAGGTAACAGACCTCTTTTGGAATTCTGCATCTTATACCTAGACAACATTTTGTCTATATAAGTTGCTTGAGACATGGCTAGTGTTCGTTCTATTCTTGCGGTTTCGAATAATCTGAATCCCAAGAACATATTGCGTATTTCCTAAATCTTTCATTTGGAACTGCGTTGCTAGCCATTTCTTGATGTCAATTAGGTAACCTACTTCATTCCCAATGAGTAGAATATCGTCAACATATAAAACTAAGAACGCTGGAGACATACAAGTGGATCATGCCTTAAGTAATAATCTAAATGGTCTGTAGTAGATGGATAAAGGAGGGATATCTTATCTTGATGACACTACGGATACGACCTATTTTGTAGATGTTACAAATATTGTAAAGTACTACAAATGGTTTGATCCTGACCATTCATGTGAAGACATGCAAGCGGGGTATCCTATACAAAGAGTTTGTATAAGACCAGACCATGAAATGATTAGTCTCTTTATATAACGCCGTTAATAATTGAGACTCACATTTCACTAAAATGACCATAGGTGACTTGACCTTAATCTTGAGTGAGTTGAGAACTCCTGTCTATGTGGGTGGTCTGATTTGTATGGGTGAGAGTGGCCAGATTTCCAAATCAACAAGCCTACCATTCTGGGGATTCGTCTGATTGGGGGTTGGAAACTCGGCTACACAAGACGGAATTCACTCATTTCCCGAAGCAGGGGTAAGTAGATAAATTGCTCCACTAAGGGTTGATTTTGGGTCTTAAACATAGTGGCCACACCCTCTCCTGGCTCGAGAGGACTTAATGGCTAATATGCCAATTCAGAATTCGCATGGTCCTAAGTGCGGTATTATCCTCCTTGGGAGTAGTCTAGCCAAACATCGTCGTCGATACCTGATAACTTGTAGAAATACAAGTTATTTATGCCACCTTATCTAGATATTGGGGCAAAAAATTAGTAAATATGCGCTGATTGTATGAAGATTAGCATAAAATTACAATAATTATAAATGATCGCAATTACACCCACTAACGCTATAAAGATGGAAGACAAGCTGAGTTTTACTTTGTTTTGCAGGAAACCAAGTCACCATTTTCGCTCAAGGCTCACGAGAAACTGATCAACGCATCACTGTTACATTGCGCCCGTCAATCAACAATGAAGAGACGATCACCGCGATGACGGCGCAATGCAACAGTCGATCCAGAGCTAACTTTCAACCGCATGCGGCAATAAAAACAACACTGCATGTAAATCCACGATCAAAAGAAGCAGCTGAGCAATGCAAAAGCGGAGGATTGAGACACGTGTACAACTAACGGTTGTGCAGAATGGATGGTCTAATTACATAACAGAAGGAATAATATCCCTCCATCTTCGGAATTACCATAACCATCAGTGGGGACCACAAGGCCGGAATCAAAGACCTGCACCTATAAATACCCCGTAGATTTCAGAGAAAACTTATGCTACTTGATACGGGGCGAATTGCTGCTAAAGTGTTGAGAGAAAAGATTGAGCTGAGTGCTTAATTGAATATATCCGGGAAGAAGACGAGATAAGGCCGAGAGGTGAATCTCAGATCTAACCTGCCGAATACCCCCTCAAAAGCTCTGTGTACAGATCTCTGCTACCGGTGGAGCAAGCCTGAGAGGGAAGCTCTTCCTACCATCAAATCCATCCTATCTGGCAAGCAGATCTCCATCGAATCAGTGCCAAGATATTAGCACTTGTTTGTATCTGTTCTATCTCTTTCATCGTTATATTTCACTTTCTTTTACCTTTTCATTCACACACCATGTATCAAACGCTTAATAGATATATTAAATGTTTCGATAGCTTTCATATACCATTCTCTGTCTATTTTCGTTCCTCCATTAATCATTTTCTCCATGATATCTTCTTAATCCTCTACTAGTTAATATGAATCAAACAAGTATTTAATCTGTGTTAAAGATATAAAATGCGTTTAGCTAAGGCATGCTAGATGACATCTTCACCTATGAGAGCAGAAGTGAAGATGCCATTCTGATCTATCGAGAGAGGGTTAGAAGAATGCGTTAACTAAAACGAGTAGTACTTCCAGACATGGAAGCAACCCTACGTTCATTACGTTATTCTCTGTTTCACCACAGACATGTGAGAACGTGGCCGATCACTGAAAGGTGTACACCAAGAGAAGAGCGGAACAGTATTTCTAGCTTCAACGCAACTGAGAACTTACACTGTTTATATTATTTATCTTTCTCTTTCTATTCTGTTCATAAGACTTGTCGCCACATTTCATGCCTTTGCATAACTTTCACAGCCAACCTTGACCCCAACATCTTATAACATGAAGCCTGTATCTTGTATCATCTAGCTT
This sequence comes from Benincasa hispida, assembly GCF_027475165.1. Lineage (NCBI taxonomy): Eukaryota > Viridiplantae > Streptophyta > Magnoliopsida > Cucurbitales > Cucurbitaceae > Benincasa > Benincasa hispida. The sequence goes on along the minus strand of NC_143484.1, from coordinate 15,894,111 downwards.
AGGTTTATTGTATTTTATTTTATTATCGCATCTTTACTACTTTATTTTATTTTATCGCAATTTATATACATGTACAAACACATTTTTAAAGATTGAAAACCTGGTCGCATATATCATGAACATATCACAATAACCTAAAACAGTCCCTGAGTTAGACCTCGGATCACACCGAGAAACTTGCGGTGGAATTACACTTGGTTCCATCGTAAGAAAACTTGTGACAATGCATGGCACACTACGTGAACATCCATAATTAACGCATATCTAATAGTAGTATTGCATCATTTCGAGCATAGAACATCATCAATCGTACCTATCAGCGATTAGTCGCATCAAGTTTATGGCGCCGTTACTAGGGAACTGGTAACGGGAACATGGACTTGTAGTTTTTAGATTGAATTTTTGTGTTACACTTCCATATCAGTATGCTAATCCAGGTATTTCTTTAGAGGATATAGTTAGGGAACTTTCTAATCGCTCTAGTGAGATTGTGTAGGAATGTCCTTTCTATTATCAAGAACCTATCAGTTTCCAACAGAATGACCTCTATTTCAAACATGAGGTTAGAGCTGAGCTTCAAGGTTTGAGTGACCAAAGCACTCAGATCGCTGAATCAGTTAGGAGACTGGGTAATAAAAGAGATAGAAATGAACATGATGATGATATTAAGTTAATAAAAGAGTTTGAATACAAGCTGTCTGATATCTTAATCAAACAAGTACTACAACATGTTAAAAACAAAAGAATGAAATGGATTCATGATTGATATCAGTCTTTTGTTAATTAGTCTGCTAGCTTTAACGTAGTGGATGAAGCGGGTGAGACCCTCTCAGAATCTTTCTCTTTCGCTAATGAGATGGGATGGAAGTGATAGTGGAATATTCTCTACAACTCTCAGTTTTTCGATTGATTTTTTTTTCTTCTGGCACTGAGACTCTATTTATAGAACATTGCTCTGCTTTGTGTTTGGATCCCCACACTGATTAGTTATTATCATTTGTCAAGGTAGGTGAGAACGTCAACGCTACATCATGGTTAATGGTCAAGAATTTTCAGAGTATCAATTGATATGACTTCAAAAATCCCGAGGCATGCGTCCTCTACATACTTCTTAAAGGTCAGTGCATTCAATATTCCTGAGTTTTCCTGCAAAATTCAAGCTTTCGCGTACTTTGTTCATGAAATGCGATCAGAGGGTACGTTTTAAGTATCTTCACGCAACTTTGATTTTTACATATAAATTCACTCATGAATGGTTCATTTTCTTCCTTCTCGTTATCGCATGTTCTAAGAAAGAGACACAAATAACTTGTATTTCTACACGTTATCAAGCCACATTAGGAAACATTGTGTGTACTTTCAACAAAAGACTAAGGAAAGATGAGAACAAGTTTTAAGAGAAAATCAACTGCAACAAGCTGCACCTGTAAGCAATAGAAACAAAAGATTTATGCCTGTGATGACGTCTGATAGGGAAAAGAAGAGGACCAATACGTCAGGAAGCTCTGGTCATTTGGTAGGCTCTATTAGACACTCTAAAACTGACGTTCCTCGTGGAAAAATAATCGAATATGAAGGAAAATCTCCATGTAAGGTTTGTGTTGAAGACTTGATAACTGGTAGAAATACAAGTTATTACAACTCAAATAAGTAAAATAATGAGAGAATGCAATGGTAAAATAGGCAATATCATGTCTGAAAGCACCAAACTAAAAGGAATTGCGATCACGAGTGCTCATCGTATAAAAGCAGTTAATTTACCTATTTTGTGCAGGTACAATGTGGTGGTGCATATGAAATTGCAATCCAAAGACACAATGCGTCAGCACACCTAAAGTTGCGATCGTGAGAAGTTTCTTAAAAAGGTGATCACATAAAGACCTCGCATCAAGGCGACAACATAATAAAACATGATGGGACGTAAAGCTGATAACGATCGATTCTGAATTTAGTTGACAAGCCGTTAAAAGCCACACTATAGCAAGTACATTGAACTTTCGATGACTTTTAAATGGCGTAACAGAGTAGGTAAATTAATGCTGCCCATCATTGCAATCATTTGTGAAAAAAGATACTTCACCTTGAAATCTATAAACACCGAATGCCACCAGAGAAAAAGGGAGGAGATCGATCCACGCACATACATATACATGTACATAGAGGATGGAGAGAACAATGAGACGAGGTGAAGCCGAGAGAAATTGCTATCAGATAGATTGAGAGACTGCCAGAAAGCAATAAAAAGGAGAGAGGGCCAATCCTTACGAGACCAAGAATCCACATTTAGAACAGAGTTGAAGTGATAAAGAGTAGTGTAAAAGGCCAGGGAAGCAAGACATTGCTTACCGGGCTTCTTATCTCTCAAATCCATTTGTTATTTTGTATTCAGTACTTTAATTGCAGAAAATGGAAACTTCATTTCAATTCATGTTCAATCTCTCCACACCATGCATGAGTAGCTAAATTTCTGAATGGGTTAAGAAGTACTTAACTAGCATGACTTAATATTTACATCTTATGTGATCATCTTGTCTTATGTATGCATCATTCACCCTTTGGACATACTTGGGAGAGTAGTCTAAAGATAGAATCTAGGCTTAGGAGAGTCAGATTAGAATCACATAAGCAACTAGACATAATTTACACATTGTCTAGAAACTTAAACATAATTTCTATTGCTATTTACACATTGCATATGCCCTAAAAATAGAAATGATGGTACGCGGTCACATTGTCTTATGCGTGTTAGATCGTATAAGCAAGAATAGAGACTTAGACATAAGTTCTATTGATAATTTTCACATATACATCGCATGCGTCCTAGAAATAGGAATTATGGCATTCTGCATTGAGAAATGTACTACTGTTATTTTTGTATAGCTTGATCGCATAACTTGTGCACAATCTTGAGAAATGTTAGCTAAACCCCTTTTCAACCCCTTCATCGCATACTTATTGTAACTCTATGCTTTCATCGCTCCGCGTTCAACTCCGTCGCATAGGAAAATCTAAACCAAAACACCATCTACTTCTTTTTCACCACTGCAATAGAATCAAAGAGTTTGTCACATATCTACTTAGTAGTCCCTGTGTTCCATCCTGGACTTACCAGGAAACCTAAGAAGGCTTATACTTGGGCTTTATTAGGAAAACTTGCATGATCACCCATAGCTCACACCAACACATCATAATTTTACGTATCAAGACTCTAAAAAATTTTGCCTGTTTGGCCAACAAACCGGACATGCTCAGGGAGAATGTCTTTGGAGACGGGAAGAAAAACCTGGAACAACTACTAAAGAAGCAGTCTTCAGAAGATTAACTATTAGAGATTAGAAATAAGAAAATATCAGAGGACAAAAGAGGAATCTGAAAAGAAGAATAAAATGTAAATAGTTGTAATTAGTTTTAAATAGAACTAGAGCTGTAAATAAAAAAACCTTGTAAATAAATAACAAGGATATTGTATAATCAATATGTGGTGAAGTATTTGAGTATAGTAGGATTTTCATTTAATCAGTATTTGGCTACCTTGTAAAAATTGTGCTGAGAAGTGGGAAACGTCGGAACCAACCCAACATCGGTGGGTCTAAAAAAGGAAGTTTGGAAAGAACTAGAAAAGAAGAGCGATTATTAGACAAATTCGCTCACCGAAAGCCTAGGAACCATACAGCTTGACCCTGAGAAAAAGTATGATATAGAATGCTTAAGATCTATAGGTGCTACTGTGTTTGAAGGAACTACAGACCCTATTGATGCTGAAGTGTGGATTAACAAATTAGAAAAATGTTTTAAAGTGATGTGATGTCCCAAGGATCGGAAGTTGAATCTTGCAACCTTATTACAAAAGAGGGTGGAAGACTAGTGGAGAGTAGTTGAAAACCGGAAAAGGGAAAGAAGTGAAACCACTTGGGAAGAATTCCACAAAGCTTTTTATGAGAAATTTTATCCCCAATTGTTTCGTGAAGCAAAGCGAAAGAATTTCTACAGCTCGTACAAGAAAATATGATTGTAAAAGAATACGAATTGAAGTACACCAAACTCTTTAGGTATGTTTTGAATATTATATAGGAAGAAAGTGAGTATTGTAAGAGATTTGAAGCATGATTGAGGAAAAAAATTAGGACACTCATGACAGCAAGTGCTGCATGGGTAGAATTCACAAAATTAGTAGAAGCGGCCATGAGAGTTGAGAAAAGTATGACGACAAACGAACAAGGACCAGAAGATGGACCATTAGTGAACAAGCGGGATAAAGAAGGAAGTATAAAGTTTGCTCCAGAGGTAGAAAGTAAAGGATTATTTAAGCGGAAGGGAACCATAAATTCAGGATTAAATTCAAGAGAAAATCACTTCAGAAATTCTTTCAGAAAACCTTATTCAGAACAACTGAAAGAATCTATAGCCAATGCTAATCACATACCTTGGTGCTCAAAGGTAATAAATATCATTGGGGAAGATGTCCGGAGAAAGCACATACTTGTTATAGGTGCAGACAAGTAGAACATTTTAAGCGAGAGTGTCCCTAACTAGTAGGCAATGAAGAAGGAGACATTTCACAAACTGTCAACCAAAGAATGAAACCTTCAGGCCTAAGAGGAGGGCGTGTTGGTGTGACAAGATAGAATGAGATAGGAGGACAAAACCGGTCGCAAGGAAGATTGTATGCTTTTATCCAACAACAAGATGAAGAAATGCCAGATACCACAAAAATTAAGGGCAAGACTCCAGAAGTTTAAATTTGAACCAATCTTGTCAAATTTTTTATCTATAAATAAAACTTTTCTGTTTTGTGTGTATGTAAGTATTCGACGAATTTTGAGGATGAAATTTTTTAAGGGGTAGTAATTGTAAACCCTCGAGTTTTATAAGGTAAATCAAGCCAAATTTGGACTTTAAGCCAAATCTAAGTATGAGTTAAAACTACAAGGAGGAAGATTGAGGATAATTGAAAAGGGGAAAATTTGGCTAAGTGATGGTGGGAAATTAGGAGGTCAATTTTGCTCGACAACCAAAATCCCATGGATGCGGTATGCGATGCATGTTCCTAAGATATGCGTTGATAGTCATGCGTCGATGGTCATGCATTGGACTAATAATGCATTAATGAATGTATGCGATGACCATGCGTCCTGTCACAAGTTTTCTTGCGTTGGAACCAAGTATAATTCCAACGCAAGTTTCTCGGGTAATCTGAGGTCGAACACAGGGACTTGTAGCTATATGTTTGTGGTGATGTGCATGTGGCGGTTTAAATAAAAGAATGGAGGGGATGTTGCTACGTTAATCCTACTCCTACTCCTATCTAACAGACAACACAATGAGAATATGTATGAAAGGTAGAGATATGACAACCTTGACATGAAATAAATGTATGGGAAAATAGATAAAATGCGGAGATGTTTTCATTGCAACCCTTAAGAGTGACTGCGAGGGCAACCCTAGTCAATGCAAGCCAATGCGATCATGCTACACTCATGCACAACAAATCATTTTCCAATGTAAATGCAGTGCTCCTAAGTCTAGGACACATGTGTTAAATGAAAAAGTATCCATAGAGCTTATTCCTAAGTCTCTATTTTTTTCCTATGTGATGATGCAAAATGCACACAACGCTACGGTGACCGCACTCAATTGTATCCTATCTCTAGGATGGATGCAATGGGTTAATAACAAACAATGCTTATCTCTAAGTCCCTATCTCTTGCTTATGTTGATTGTAAGGATATAAAAATGGATATGGTGTGTATGTTATTGTATCGCTTATGCACACTACTGATGGATGAATGTAATACAAGCTCATGTTGCCATAAACTTGTAACGGTAAAAATGAATCTATCTTCATCTATTGTGTTGATGAATGAATGAAAGTGATGATGTGTTATGCACTCAAGTGCTTTGCGATAAAGATACTTTGCGATACTACGTTTTAAGTGTATACATTGAAGATAATATGCTCGTAGTATGCGATGATGCAGTGCGTGTCACAAGTTTCCTTGCGTTGAAGCCAAGTATAATTCCAACGCAAGTTTCTTAGAATGATTCGAGGTCAAACACGGGGATTGTTGTCATTAGATGCGATACTAATGTGGTATATGCAACCGGTTATAATAAAGAATAAAGAATTTTGGTTTTGACAGAAATATAAATTGCGTGGAAAGTAAAATGAGTTGATAAAATAAATTTCTAAACTACTATGATACAAGGGTGAGAACTGGCTATGAAGTTGTACAAAAGAATCTATAAATGCGATGGCAAGTCTTATGAATGAGTTAGAAAGAGAATGAGTAGAGAGAAAGAACATCACAAGTTTTTCAATTGCATTAAGGACGCAACTAAGGTTCCACTTTCCCTTGGCGTACACCTTTCAGTGATCGGCCGCATTCCCATACGTCTATGGTGAAACAGAGATGAATGTGATGAACGCAAGGTTATTTCCATCTCTGGAAATACTTCTCGCTTTAGTTAACACATTCTTCCAACCCTCTCTCGATAGGCGGAATAACATCTTCACTTTTGCTCTCACAGATGAAGATGTCGCCAAGCATGCTTTAGCTAAACTTAATTGGTTACGTTAACACAGATTAACTCATTTGCTTAATTCTTCCTTTTTACCCAGGGGATTAAGAACACATGATGGAGAAAATGGATGATAAATATATGGAAAGGGATAGAGAGATGATAATGATGACGATGATAACATTTAATTCGAAATATAAGCGTTTGATACATGATTGTAAATGAAAGATTTAAGAAGATGAACACAGAAGATGAATTAAAGAATAGAAACAAATACGGAAAGAGTGTCAACATCTTGACACAGATCCCGATCGGAGACTTGTGCTTGCCGACGTATGGATGAAGTGGAGAGGAAAGCTTCCCTCTCAGGCTTTCTTTCCCAGTAGAAGTGACCCTTTTGCACAAAGCTTTAGCTTCGGGAATCGAAAGAATTCCTTGCTCAGAGACTCACTTTTCAGCCTTGTTTTGTCGTTCTCTCGAATTTTCTCTGTAAAGTCTTTTCAGACTATCTTCTCTCCCCCTTTGCAATAAATTCAAGGAAGCTATTTATAGACAAGAACTTGGCTCTTTGAATTTGTGGTCCCCTCCATGGCATAATGGAAAATTCCTCTCTGCTCCACCATCATTCTGTTAGAATTGTGCAACAGAAAGTTGTACACTTGTCAGAATCGTTCGCAAATGTGTTGCTCTTCACATCTTCGATTGATCGCTGCATACGGTGTTGTTTTTTATTACCGCGTGCGGTTGAAATGCATTGATCTCTATAACCCTTGATCGATCGTCGCATGCACCGTCATTGCATTGATCCTTTCTTAATTCTTGATCGGTTGGCACATGCGATATAGATGCATTGTACATTTTGTCTTCGAGCCATTAACCCATACGGTGACCTATTTCCTGCAAATCAAAGACTGGAACATTCTATTTCGCCGTCGCAATGGGGTTAGTGGATGCATTTACGACATTTTATAATTTTTGCATTTCTCAGCTAATTCTTATACTATCGACGCTACTTTCCTCTCTTCGCAATATCTAAATAAAACAGCATAAATAACTTGTATTTCTACAAGTTATCACACCCTCAAATTTAGATATATGCTTGTCCTCAAGTATATCTTCAACTAAGATAATTTCGTTCAATTCCTATCCTAACTTTGCGTCGATTGGCTGCTTCGAATGCTCCACCTCCACAAAATTACTCAACAACGCAAATTCTTTCTATCCTTTTACATTTCATCGCATTCTCTACTTTATTCTTTTCTACAACAAACCTCTACCCAAAAATTCCCTTCTGGTTTTGAGAAGAATGTTTACCTCTTCTTGCAAAAACAACTAGCTGCGTCTTTATGCGGAGGCCTGGTTTGCGTCATTTTATTAGAGACTGTTGATCGTGGTGACACCCTTCGTTTTGGCTTGTTCCCATGGGTGTCATGCGAGCATCCAACTACGGTTGTGTACCAATCTCAACTTCAACTCTTGATTTTCAGCCAAGTTTTACTTTTGCTGATCAGAGGAGTTATCTCTTATATTCTTATTTCCTCTCTTTTTTTTCTTTTCATATTGTGTCAATCCTAGAAACCTACCTTCGTTCTGGCTTGCTTCCATGGGTGACATACGAACATCCAACTACAAGTCGATTCCTTTCACGACTTAACTCTTATCAGGTTAGGGTTTTCCCTTGCGCCGACATTGGAGTTTTTATGAAATTTTTCTTTTTCTTTTTCTTTTTCTTTTTTTTTTTTTTTTTTTGATAATAAACGCATTTGCCTGATAATGACCACATCCATTAGTTCATATCTGCTCAGATCTTCCCCACCCCCAAATTTAGAGATGCGCAAGGTCCTCATTGTGTTGTTTTGGATAGAAAAGATAAAACACTTAGTCAAAATTTTGAAAAGAAGGTTTGAGCAGAGTCTTGAAATAGAAAAAGTAAAGCAACATTATTGGGATGAATTATCTAAGTGTTAGTCCGAAAGTGCAAAGTATAAGAAATATTGCTAAGGGTATGCATACTACTCATCATGGCAGTGCAATTAATAACGTAAAATAAAAGACAAGGAATATCGCAATAATTGACAAAGGATGATAAGTAAATAGGCTAGCGCATATGGAAAGAATAGTTACGCAGTTGTATTAAAATTAACTAAGTATACAAAGAATTACAATCATCGCAACACAAAATTTAAGCATGTATAAAAAAATCAAGGTATAGCTTCTATACATAAAAAAATAATAAATGAAAGAATGGCTGCAAACGAAAAAATTAAGATTTATTGAGAAGGTGGCACACCCCCAAATTTAGAGTTGCGGCGGGGGCTTTGGAGGAGGATTTTGCAGAGGAACCCGAGGCACTTCTTCAAAATACAGAGGTTGTTGTAAATCGGGAGGCACCATGGAACCATGTAGGTATGCTATCAAGAAGTTAAAATATTCATGGTTGCGCTCCGCCATTTGTCTCTGGTTCAAGTGGATGGTGAAAATGTTGCGTTGAATATTGATCAGCATCTGCTGCGTCATCACAATAATGCGTTGCAACTCTGCGTGGCTCTCTTGTAACTCCGTTATTCTCTGGCAGAAGAAATTTTGTTGTTGGAAGAGAAGTGAACGCATCTCTACTAGGTTAGCAACAAGGGTTGCGGTGGTGGGATACGCCTGTGATGTTTCACCAGCAAAGATTTGAGGTTGAGCGGAAATGTGCCTTCACCCAAACCGTGTGGGCCGTCAACATACGACAATGGAGGTGAAAATGTGGTGGAAATGCATGGGGGGAAGATGCTGCTGGGGATGTGTTGTCTGAGTCAAGAGTGAGAAGGAGATTGGTAAAGTGTTCCGAAAGTGGGGAAAGGGGTTCCAAAGGTGGGCTTAGAAGGTGAATAATTAACGGTAAGGGGTCCAAGGATATTTGGTCGTGCGTTGATTGGTCTTGGAATTTTTCCTTGCCTTTATCATATTTGCGCTGCTTCTTCGGCTTGGGCTGTTGCAGCGTATTCAGATCAATGAGAGGCCGTTTAGGTGGAATCTCTGGCTAGTGAGGAGAGTCCTTGAGAAGCCTTCTCAAGATCTTCGTGTTAATGAGATCGTGGACTTCTGGCATGGGCTCCTCTTCAATGCCTACACCCACAGAGAGGCATAAGCTCAAAATCGTCCAAGGAAAGAAGTAATGGCCTCTCACATGCCCTACAAAACCTCGAATTTGCTTCGCAATCAATTAGCCCATGTCAATCGGAATATCGCACACTATGCAATATGCGGCCATCACTCGATCCCTTGAAACTGTTTTGTCATGTGATGTTAGGATGAGTCGTCGTTTCACCAAGTAAACCCAAAGACGGGCTTTTGGAAGAATTTTGTTGGACGCAAGGGTCTTAATGCCTTTCAAAGATACCGACCACTGAGTGCCCGGTTGCGTTAATGTTCTCAACGCATCCTCCATTTGCTCTTCTTCGGCATCATCAATTATTTTGTTACCCAGTGCATCTGAGATGTCCTTCATCTTATATAATTCGTTGATGTGCCTTGTGTTGAATGGCACTATCCACCCTTTCATGATCACCGTATCTTTGGTGTCATGGAGCCATCCATTATAAAAAGCTCTCACTACGGTAGGAATCACGATGGATGGGCATTGGCAGAAAGTCTTCCACCCATGCTCCAGCACAACACTTGTAATTAAATAAGGTAGTGGCATTGATGTGGGAAAGAAACCCATCCCATCATCATATCATCGTTTTCCTTCTTTATTGATGGGTGCCTCCTGGTCGACGCAAGCTCACTGCTTCCAACTTTTTCTTTGCCCTTTTCTTGAGCCAATGCAAGGCGGAACCGTTGTCTTTGTTTGTGTTCCCGTTCCTTGCGCTGATCTTCTTCTTCCCTTTTCCACTCTGCAACTTCTTTTCTTTTTTTCTCTCTTATGCGCTGCATGTTGGCCTTGCACTGTTTCTCCTTCTCTTCCTTCTTCTTCTTTTCTTCCTCTTCTTCTTCTCTCATTTATTTTTCAAACTGCTCCGAGGCCAGCAATATGCGCTGCTCATCCTCGAGCCTTATTCTTTCTTCTTCTGCTGAAATTGCATTGTTACGGCGCACTTCCTCATCCTGGAGTTTTCTTTTCAAATCGCCTACTGCGATGATTTGGTGCGCATGTAACATATTTTCTTGTTTTTCCTCTTTTCCCCTTTTTCTCCTTTCCTTCTCTTCTACTATGCACTGTAAAAATTATGGGTCATTTGTTGAACCTTGCGGCGCATTCTCCTTGTGACGCCGCAATAAAGGGGTAATATTTGGATCTTCTCTGTCTTCAGTCGCAACCATCCGGATATGCGTTGATGACACTTGAGGTTGCACTGATTCTTTTTCTTGCGATGACACCTCCTCTTCCACCCTTGTGGTGGTGGATTCTCCGTCGACATCTAGGCTTTCCGCCCTCTTCTTCTTCTCTTCTTTCTTCAGGTGCTTCTTTTCTCGCCTGCGCTGCCTCTTCTTACTCGACTTCTTTTCTTTCTTCTCTTTCTTTGGCCGAGCCTCTTCATCTCCTTCTACCCGCTTCTCCTTGCTTTTTCTTTTCTTCTTCCCTTCATTTGTTTCCGACAGCTTCTTCGCTTCCACCTTCTCCAAAGCGACCCTGATGCGTCCCTCATAGGATTCTGTTTGAACAGTTTCCTTAGGATCTGCAACAGCCAGGGCGCTTCTCCGCGAAGCTTCTGCCATCTCCTCCTCCGAAGGCAAGGGCTGATTAACAACTCTGGCTTCGGGTAGCCCTCTCTCTTTCTCCATGTTGCTCAGAATGCTCCCAAATACTTCTTTGTCGTCTCTTTTTTTCTTCTCACTTTTCAATGACGGTACTGGGAGTGGGGCACTCTCCGTGCTCGGCCCCTTTCAGATTGGGAGTGGTTTGGCTACAGCAGGTTTTCGCCGCGGTTTTTCGATGATTCTTTGCACGGGCTTGGGTTTGGCGGCGAAGAGGCGACTGGCAGCGAGGAATGTCGCCTCCCTTGTGGTGACTGGGGCTAGGGAAAGTGATGAAGGTGGGGAAGATGAATGTGAGGATTGCTCGACCATGGTTTCAATTAAGTGGAAGAGTTGGAAAATTTCTTTGGGATTTAGGAAGAATTTTCGAAGGTCTGGTATGTAGAGAATTCTTAGGGTTTCTTTTAGCTAGAGATTCAAATAAACTTCCTCGGATGAAGAAGGGGGGGATTTATAGGTTGGGCCTTGATGGGCCCAACGCAATCCTTTCGTGGAAGGCTTCGAGATTCTCAAAAAGCATGTTCGCCGTGCTCCTCGCATTTATGAATTAGCAAAAAATGACGTCCTTTCGTCTACTAAGTCATCATTTCCTTGGAAGCTTAAACGATTCGACTACTCTCTTCGCAAAAAGATTTTATTTTTTGTATTTTATTCGGACAGGCGCAAGGTTAAAGATTAACGCAATGCATTCATTAATGAAATGCATATTTGCGGAGGGCGGGCAACAAGCATGCATTAACGCAACATACCCCTCAACTCAGTGCATTTTTGGAGGACGGGTGCATGGTATTTCTACTGGCGCAACACTACCTTGACATAGTGCGTTTTCGCTAAGGACAGGCGCAGAATACATACGCGCGCAAAACACCCCTCAGCACAATACATTTGTGTAAGATGGACGCAAAGTGTACCTTATGAGTGCAAGATGCACCCATCATTGCAATGCATATCGGATATCTAATCTTGCTCTCTCGAGTTTAGATTCTAACCTAGCTTTCTCGAGTCATTAGGTTCTTTCTTTAAACTCTCTCTCTAGTAGCTCTAAAGGAGTGTTGGGCACAACATAAAATAAGATAAATGCATGAACTTGGTTGACGCAATATTTTTACTATCCCTAGTGAACAATGCATACACACAATCCGTTAACCTATAGACAGCCGTTGAAGCAGCTTCACACTAAGCAAATAAGATTACTCACACACTCGCGCAACGCACACCTCTCAGTGGGTTGTTACAAGCTTCATATTCCTAATCCACATGACTGAGTATGCAATACCCAAGCACTCCCACTAAGTGTTGTAATGAAAGTAAAGATACTAAGCAAAGAATATGGAGATGGAGTCGAAGGAACAGAGAAATGCATTGAAAAACAGATTGTATTAATTCCTTAGTTCTAAAATGTCATACAATACAATATGAGAAAAGAAAGGAAAAGGAAATGACCAATTAGAAGTAAAGATTTGCTCCTAGCGGATGTGCGTCAAGGCTGCCGGTGGTGCCATGGATAGGCGAAGGAGCTGACTCTCTCGAGATCTAGCTCCAGTTGAAGGCTTCGGTCGTCACTCGGGATGGAGGAAGAAGATGAAGAATGAAAGAAATTACATAGGAACTCTATCTTGCTTTAGAAGTTAGATAGACTCATATCCTAGATTACATTTATCCCTTTTATTTTAATTTCACACATTTATCTCCTATTCAGACAAAACCCCACATTTATCGCTCTAGTTAGAAAATCAACTCAACGAAACCAATCGCGCTTCTCTGTGGATCGACTCGGACTTACGACTGTTGCTACGTTTTAGTAGTAATAGAAGTAGTTTGGTATTTACATGAATTTACACTGGTCATGTGATGTTGGACATAACACTTCTCCAATAAGCAAGAAACATGTAGAGCAATCAAATAATACAAAACCTCTATTACTAGGATTTATCGTCGGAATGATCGTTATTTAGGAATTAGTATATTAGAGTCAAAGTGATACATATGTTGTAGACAACAATGGGCGTAGCTTCAAGAATTTAATTGGAATTGAACATTTTGACGGCCTACCTACTTTAATTAATATCTTTTATCACTCTGTTTCTCAATTTCCACTAGAAAAAAAAAAAAAAAAAAAAAGCACTTTTGCTCCTTGTTTGTTCACCGACAAATCAACATTTTTGTATATTCCCACTCTCTCCCTTATCTTTGTTTCTCTATCCACACACGTCTTTTTGCACCACATATACATCATCTCTTTTTCCTCCTATCCTTTTCTCATTCATCTTTTTGTTTTAACTTTCTCTCTATTGCTTCTTTCCTTTCTTGGTTCGAAAGAAAGGAGACAAATTTTGGAAGCTCGCAAGAGGACATATATTCCCAATCCTCATTTCTCGTGAGTTTATATATATATCTTCGAATACAAACTTTAACATATATTTGTTTGCATATTATTAGCTACTTTAGATCTACACTAATTTATTCATGGATTACGTATATATTATAATTGTTTGTAATATTTAAATTTACTGAACAATGTTTAGATCCTTATTTAGTTACTTGACTAAACAATAACTTTAAATTTTGATTTCATAAATGGTTATTTATATTATGTCAAAGCTTTTATGTTCTTAGGAAGGTAGCAGAACACAGATCAATCCCATATTTCCTGTTCAATTTGCTTCATCAAGCTTCAACATTCATCTGAATTGGTCTGATTTCATCATTTCCAGGGAGAGAAAAAAAAAAACTATGGAAGAAGCCCCTTCAAGCCTGCACGTAGCAATGTACCCTTGGTTTGCTTTTGGCCACTTGATTCCATTTCTCCAAATTGCCAACAAGTTAGCCAAGAAAGGCCACAGAATCACCTTCTTCGTTCCAACAAAAACTCAACCCAAATTGCAGCCTTTCAATCATTTTCGAAATCTCATTACCTTTGTCCCCATCACTCTTCCTCATGTTGATGGCCTCCCTCTTGGAGCTGAAACTACTGCTGATGTTTCTCACCCTTCACAGATCCCTCTCCTAATGACTTCCATGGACTGCACCGAACCCCAAATCGCGTCTCGACTTCAAGACATAAAACCTGATGCCATCTTCTTCGATCTTGCGTATTGGGTGCCAAAACTGGCATGTCAATTGGGCATTAAGTCAATTTATTATATTCCTATTTCTGCAGTCACAATGAGTTATATTGAGGGCAAATTATGGGAATTTCCTGGACATAGTAATTTAACTGGAGATCATTTTATGCAGCCACCTCCTGGTTTCCCAAGTTCCTCAATCAAGCTTCAAGCTCATGAGGCTCAATATTTGGCATCCCTTAGCCATTGGAGATTTGGCAGTGATATCCCTTTCTTTGAGCGCAGTGCCACTTCATTATCCCAATGCAATGCTATGGCATTGAAATCATGTAGGGAAATTGAAGGGCCTTTTATAGACTATCTGCAAACTATAGTAAAAAAGCCTCTTCTCCTGTCAGGAATTGTGGATTTACACCCAGTAATCACAACTTTAGAAGAAAGATGGGTAAAATGGTTATCAGAGTTCAAGTCTGGCTCGGTCATATATTGTGCATTTGGAAGTGAGTGTACTTTGACCAAAAACCAATTCCAAGAATTGCTGTTGGGTCTTGAGCTTTCAAATTTACCATTTTTGGCTGCTCAAACCGCCTGATGGCATCGACACGGTCGAGGCTGCCTTACCGGAAGGATTCGAACAGAGAGTTCAGGGGAGAGGGGTAGTATATGGAGGATGGATTCAACAACAACAAATTTTGGATCATCCATCAATTGGAGTCTTTGTTACACATTGTGGATCAGGTTCTGTATCCGAAGCATTGGTTAAGAAGTGTCAGTTGGTGTTGTTGCCTCGTATTATTGATCAATTTTTTGGAGCAAGATTGATGAGCAAATTCTTGGAAATTGGTGTGGAAATTGAGAAAGGGGAGGAAGATGGGTTTTTTAGCAAAGAAAGTGTGTGTAAGGCAGTGAAGACGGTGATGGATGAAGAGAATGAAAGGGGGAAAGAGATCAGAGCAAACATTGCAAAGTTAAGAAAGTTATTGCTTGACAAAGATTTGGAGGAATCTTATATCAACGATTTCATCCACACTCTCAATGGTTTGATTGTATGAGTAGCAACGAAAGTCTCTTGTTTCTTGTACTTGGACTTAACTATATTTTTCTATGTTAAAATGTTAGTACAAACTTAATTTACAAGTAATTCAGTTGGTTGTTTTTTCTTTTGAAATTATTGTTGTTGGTTTTGATTTAGGGTACTGACTTTTATAAAGGAGTTAATGGCCTAATGCCTTAATGGGTTTGATTAAAGAAGAATTTCAAGGTTGATGTATTAGTGAGTAGTTTCTTATTTGCCTATAAATACCTGTAATGTTTTCATTTCAATAAATATAAAACTCAACATCCCTCCACCATTTTTTGGTGAATGATGTACCAGTTGTGTTTCCCAACTTTCTTTGTCTCAAATTAGTTTCAAGCTTTTTTTTTCCACTAAATGAGAATGTCAATTGCAGGTTGATCATTTTCCCCTTTTTTTTTCAAGCTTTGAAAAAATAGAATTATGAAAGAGGATGACACTGAAGAGAGAAGAAAAAACAAACGGTGGGGAGGAGAGATGGGATTGAGATTGAGAGAGAGAAAATACTTTTCTTAGTTTTAATTGAAATTTGTATTTAAAATAATTAAAAAAAAAATACTTAATTAGGTTGAAAATATTAAAAGGAACGATTTAAACCTATTTGTCAAAAATAGGGGCCTAAAATGGCCAAATTGAAACTAGAAGGGTCAAAGGCACCAATTTCTAAAAACTCAAGAACTAAAAAGTGTTATATAAAAGTAGCAATGAATGAACAATGCATGGAGCATGACACTTAGGCTAATTTATAAGAGTTATGAATGCCTTGTATGTCTAGCTTCACATTGTGTTCGTTTTAGTTGTTTCTTGTTATAAGCGTTATAATAAAAATTAGAACTAAAATTGATAAGAAAGAGTTGCATGTGAACTTAGATGAACTCATGTTTAAAAAGGATTTTAAAATTGGATTGAGATAGACCTAAGTTCATGGTTCTAATGAGATTAGAAACCTAAGTTTAATATTTTGAATCGGTTTAATAGGATTAAATTGATTGGCATAAAAGATTAAATTTGTATTAAATCTATCTATAAGGGACCTTTTGTCTAAGGCGGGTTCTATCTAGGCTGGGGTATTTAAGCTGATGAAAATAGAACACCCCCTACCTGGAAAGGTGAATTAGATAGATTTATTACAAGCATGCAATAGTTGATCAAAGACTTCGTCAAAGAGTTTAATGGATGATGATCAAAAGTTGTTCAATTTTCCAAATTAAGCGTTACTTTTGGGTAAACATAAAAAGTCATAGTTAAAATTCTTAGCCATGTTTTTTCTAAATAAACTAAACCCTAGGTTATAAAATACTCAGTAGGAGGAAGAGATATATATGATATGTCAATGATTCCACTCATGTTTCTCCCTGAATGTTCATGCCTTGAGATTCATGTTTGGCCTTGTGGTGCCCTGGGAGCATCCCCCTTCGGATGGTATTTGCATGAGTCAATATCAAGGTGGACAGAGAAAGTGTTTATAGTAAGTGGGTGAAGGATGTGTGTCAACATGTCCTGCGGTCTCCTTCATTGGTTTGCACCGTGAGATCTTCTTGCACTGCCTCATGGCGCCTGGGAGCATCCCCCTTCAGATGGTTTCTGTGCGATTGGTCAATATCATGGTGAACTCCAGAAATGGATAGGGTCGCTTTAGTTTTTGCCCCAATCGGATTTTTCCCTTCGGATTGGCTGCTTGGGGCAGAACTTTAGGATCTAAAATGAAGGGTCACACTTATCAGAAATTGTTAAGCAAGTTAATGATTTCTTGACCTGATGGCTAGTCATTATAGAAACAAGAGTCGTTCTGGTATTAATGACTAGTTGAGAGTGTCTCAATTCAAAGGAGGGATAAATTGAATACCCTTTGGTGGCTTTTTTTCCTAAACCTTTGAAGCATCATTGTGAAACTAGATGTCACACAAGGTTCATTTCAGTTTTGCTAAACCGTATTGGATGTTGTTTTTCAAAGAGTAGTTGCTAAAATCTAATGTAGATCAATGTGTTTGTTTTTCAGCAACATGAATGATTTTTCATTAGTTGCCTCTTTTAATTTGATCAAGTACATACATTGGAAAGAGTCCGTTAAAACATATTTCGTGGTAAACGACCTCGAGTTTTTCATGGCTGAGGAGTGTCCTCAAGTCTCGACCCTTGATGTACTGTGAAATATTCGTAATGCATATGAGGTGTGGATGAAGGCTAACTCATTGGCCCGACTTCACATTTGGGCTAGCATACCTGATGTTGGTCGAAAGGGTTGAGAACATGGTCATTGCTCGTCAGATCATGGACTCATTTCAAGAATTGTTTGAACGTTAGTTCTTACTTTTTAAGCACAGAAGGATGGATGTCAAAGAGACCAATAGTGTCAGTTCCAGAGATAGCCTCTAGTCTTTCTTGAATGTCAAGGGACTAAAAGAGAAAGTAAGTGTTGTTGACTCTGATAAAGTTCATCGACGAGAAGTGTTCTCTAAAATAGAACATGGAGCTTATTTATGTTCTGACACTGATCCCACTACTCTCTAAAAGAGGAAGAAGTCTAAAGACAGTAAATGTGATTTATGTCTTGGAGATGTGTTTGGTAGAGAATGATGATTCTATGTGGATACTTGATTCAGGTGTTACTAACCATGTTAGTTCTTCCTACCAAGGATTCACTTCGTGACAAACATTGCAAGATGAAGAGTTGACTCTTCGAGTCGATACTTGTGTGTTTGTTTCAACTGTTGTTTTAGGCAGGCTGAAGTTAGTTTTGGACAAGAAACATTATCTGTTACTGGATAATGTTTTTATAGTTCCTTATATCAAGAGGAACTTAATCTCGGTTTCTTGTCTCATTGAACAAGGTTATACTGTCTTCTTTTCTAAGAGTAAAGTGTTTATTTTCAAGAATGGTACGAAGATTGGTTTTGGTTCAATGGAAAATAATTTATATGTACTAAGGTCGTTAGTCATAAAAGTCTTGCTTAATACTGAAATGTTCAGTACATTGACAACTACACAAAGGCCAAAGGTTTCTCCTAAGGAAACGCCCATCTTTGGCATCTAAGGTTAGGTCACATCAACCTCAATAGGATTGAGAAGTTAGTGAAATGTTGACTTCTAAAAAGTTTAGAGGAAAACTCCTTGCCGGAATGTGAATCATGCTTTGAAGGCAAGATGACCAAAAGATCTTTTACTGGAAAAGTTTATAGAGCCAAGGAAACCTTGGAGCTTATACATTCTGACCTATGTGGTCTGATGAATGTTAGAGCTTGAGGTGAGTATGAATATTTCATCTCTTTCATAGATGATTATTCAAGATACAGGTATCTATAAATAATCCAACGTAAGTCTAAAGCCCTTGACAAGTTCAAGGAGTATAAGGCTAAAGTTGAAAACTTGTTAGGTAAGAAGATAAAAACACTGCGATCTGATCATGGTGCAGTATATGGACCTCGAATTCTAGAACTATATGATAGAATATGGAATTACGTCCCAACTCTTGGCCCTAGGTACACCTCATCAGAATGGTGTGTCAAAAAGGAGAAATAGAATCCCGTTGAACATTGTTCGGTCTATAATGAGTTATGCTCATCTTCCAAACTCATTTTGGGGATTTGCAGTTGAGACTGCATGTTATATTTTGAAATACGTTCCCTCAAAAAGTGTTTTTGAAACACCTTTTGAGCTGTGGAGAGGCCATAAAGGTAGTTTACGCCACGAAGGAAGCTTGTTTTACATGAGATTTCTAGTGAGACTACTGAGGGTTCAACAAGAGTTTTTGAACAGACTAGATCAACAAAAGTTGTTGATGTCAATTCATCTTGTCAACTATCTCAAGAGTTGAGACTG
Organism: Benincasa hispida; assembly: GCF_027475165.1. NCBI lineage: Eukaryota > Viridiplantae > Streptophyta > Magnoliopsida > Cucurbitales > Cucurbitaceae > Benincasa > Benincasa hispida. Next base: position 15,874,890 of record NC_143484.1, on the reverse strand, counting down.
CCTTGACATAGTGGGAGGGTTGCAAACCCACTAGAACGCTACATGGGTTTGACTGAAGCCCAAAATATCATGTCTGGTGATGTGGTCGAGGATCCATTGTCTTATAAGCAAGAAATGGAGGATGTTGACAAAGATGAGTGGATTAAAGCCATGAACCAAGAAATAGAGTCTATGTACTTTAATTCTATCTGAGAACTTGTGGATCAGCCTGATAGGGTAAAACCTATAGGGTGTAAGTGGATCTACAAGAGAAAACGAGGTGTAGATCGAAAGATGCAAACCTTTAAAGCTAGACTCGTGGCAAAGGGTTATACCCAAGTCGAAGGAGTGAACTATGAGGAAACTTTCTCACCTGTTGTCATGTTGAAGTTTATCAGGATATTCCTGTCCATAGCCACATTTTATGATTATGAGATATGGAAAATGGACGTCAAGACTTCCATTCTTAATGGTAATCTTGAAAAGACCATCTACATGGCTCAACCTAGGGGTTCCTAGTTCTAGATCAAGATCAAAGAGTTTGCAAGCTTAATAAGTCCATTTATGGGATGAAACAAGCATCTAGATCGTGGAACATTAGATTTGACAGTGTGATCAAATCGTTTGGCTTTGATTAGATTGTTGATTAGCCTTGTGTTTACAAGAAAATCATCAATTGCTCAGTAGCTTTCCTAGTATTGTATGTGGATGATATCCTACTCATTGGGAATGATGTTGGTTTTCTGACTGACATTAAGAAATGGCTAGCCGCCCAATTCCAAATGAAAGATTTGGGAGAAGCGCAGTATGTTCTAGGGATCCAGATCATTCAGGATTGTAAGAAAAAGAGGTTGGCCTCGTCTTAGGCATCGTATATTGACCAAATGTTCATCAAGTACAGGATGTAGAATTCTAAGAGGGGTTTATTACCCTTCAGGCATGGAATTATTTTGTCTAAGGATCAATGTCCTAGACACCTCAAGAAGTTGAGGAAATGATACAGACTTCATTTGTTTTGGTTGTTGGAAGATTAATGTATGCAATGTTATGTACTGAACCTGACATTTACTTTGTAGTAGGGATTATCGGTCAATATCAGTCCAATCTAGGATTAGATCACCACACGATGGTCAAAATGATCCTCAAGTATCTCGGAGAACGAGGGACTATATGCTCGTGTATGGAGATAAGGATTTGATCCTTATAGGATATACAGACTCTCACTTTGAGATTGATACAAATTCTCGAAAATCGACATCAGGGTCAGTGTTCACTCTGAATGGAGGGGTTGTAGTTTGGCAAAGCATCAAACAAGGATGCATCGCGGACACCACTATGGAAGACGAATACGTAGTCGCTTGTGAAACTGCTAAAGAGACTGTTGATGTGTTATTTTATGAGGTGGAATTATGGATGAAATACAGTGATGGAAATGTGTTGATAAATCAAGCTTTCTCAGCAGAATCCAAGTATAAACTCCACTGAGTTTTTTGGTAAGTTCATGGTTGAACTCAGGGATTTGGGAAAATAGTTTACGGTGGTAATTTTCAAGAAACTTTGCGATAACTGGTAACTCAAATAGTTGTTTGGTTTGTTGTTTGCGATAATAAAAATAAAAAAATGCGGCGAAGTTTCGAAAAGAGTTGATAAAATGGAAGATACGATAAGCATGTGGTGAACGGGTTGAGAAGGGTTTCAGCTAATACTTCCTAGGATGCGTTCATGCTATGCGATCATGCAACACACATACAATAGTAAACCATCTCTCGATGTGAATGCTATGGCTTCTAATTCTAGAACGCATGTGATATATGCGATAAGTCTATAGGACCTACATATAAGCCTCTATTCTTATTTATGCGATGACAAAATGACACACACACAAATAAGGCGACCACATAATATCATACCTATCTCTAGGGTGCATGCGATGCACGTTGACAAACAGAGCTTATCTCTAAGTCCCTATCTCTTGTTTATGCAGATCTAATCTTGCTCTCTCGAGTCTAGATTCTAACCTAGCTCTCTCAAGTCTCAGGTTCTTTCTTTAAACTCTCTCTCGAGTAGCTCTAAAGGGGTGTTGGGCACAATATAAAACAAGCTAGTCGCATGTGATGAAGATCCTAGGTCATGTTAGCTTAGTTCTTCTCAACCCATTCAATAAGTTTAGCTACTCATGCATGCTAAGAGAATGAACAGATGTAGAATAAGAACTTCCGTTGTATAAATGTAAAGTTGAAATACAAAAATAACAATGCAAGAAGAGAATAAAGAGCCTGGTAGCAATCTCTTGCTTACTAGGCTTTTACACTGTCTTTTCTACTATTGTTCAAAAGATAGTCTCAAGGAAAACTATTGACAAGGCTATTCTAACTATGGAGAAAATTATCTAAGTATCCGAACTCCTTTTCCGAAGGTTTCCTTCGGTATTTATAGAGCCTTAGATGTGAAAGGCGGCTTATTTCTTATGATTGCACTGATGGGATGGCTTTAATTCACTGACTGATGCACCGAATATTTGTCACTAAAAAGCTGAGTGTACTTGTTATCGTTAGCGGCTTGTCAACTTAATTCGGATTCGACCGTCATCAGCTTTCTGTCCCATCGTGATTAATTATGCCTTTCACCTAGATGCGCCCATCAAGTTGTGCCGGCTCTATGTGGCAATCCTTATTGTGCAGATGTTTGCAAGCACAAATAACCGCAAAGCCTTGCGGTAATGCTGCGCTCGACTATTGATTTCTTGTGATCGCGCTTTTCGCCTTGCGTCAACGCATATTCTGCATAAAAATATAAAAATTATCTGTTTCTATGCGATGAATGCATGCAACAGTAATGTTATGAACTTAATGCTATTTGGACGCAATCTAACATATTTTACAACCCAAGCCAAAATTGTTTAAGAACTTAGTACTGTAATAACGTGCATTTCTGCTCATTATCACACCTGCAAATTTAAACAATGTTTGTCCTCACGCATAAGCTAAATATTTCCTTTAGAAATTCGACCGAAAATCTCTTTTCCTATATTTCTCAAGGATACTTCATTCAAATCCTATACATCAAAATTTCATTAATTCTTATTCATGTCTCTTCTTAAAATATTTGTAAAACCTAGGGACCACATGTTTAACCTTCAAAAGTACTTTACTAAATTCTGGGTCATCGCATGATTTATTTCAAAAAGAAAACTTTTCCACCGGAGTGTCAAATGATTTTTATCTTTGCATATTTCTTGACATTATTATTATCTTTTTTATTTTTTTTTTCTTTTGACCTTGCACTGATCCAAGTACCTCACCTTCGTTTTGACTTGCCCCCACGTGTGTCATGCGAACATCCAACTACGAACAAAGCGCTCTTCCTTAGACTAAACTCATACCTACTTGGCAGTGGAATTACGGTCATTTATTTATGCATTGATCCTGGCGACTTACTTTCGTTTTGGCTTGCCCCCACGTGTGTCATGCGGACATCCAACTACGGGTAAGTGCCTTTTACACCTTAACTCTTCTCAACATGGGTTTCCCCATTGCGTTGACAGTGGAGTTGTTATTCTCAATTTTTTTTTCATAAAGCTAAAAATAGAAAGGTCGAAAAATAAATACTTCACCCCCAAATTTAAAATGCGGCAATGTCCCCATTGCCGAAAGATTAAAAGAAGTCATGTGATGTTCTTAGGAAGTTTGGTAAAGGGAATTTGAAAGAAAGCTAGCAGGCCACTAACTTCTAGAAATATTTCATGAGGTGACTATCCTAAAATTAAGCTGACCCTAGTGTATATGAAAAAAATAGAAGCATGCTTTTCATAAGTGAAATCATAATTGGCATAGAGAAAGCATGCGGCGGCTTCTAAATTTATCAATGTTAAATTATTGCGGTAATCAAAGAGGATGCAGTGATAAAACTTTCAAAATAAAAAAGCAATGCGATAGTGCAAAATTGGGAATAAAGTCGAGGAAGAATACAACCCCCAAATTTGCGCTATTGCCTGCATTGTTTGTTGACGCATTCTACTTTGCGACGATCTTCTTCTTTTGGATTACGGTGATGGAATGAAGTAGTTGCGTCTTCGTGTGGCTCCTCCGCAATTGTTCGCCTCGATCGTTTGCAAGAAAAACATCGAGAGGGTCAAATATTATTAAACAAAACAAAATCTTTTACCACAATCGTTAAGAATTGAAAATATAGTGAAATGAAAATACTGAGTAGAGAAAAGTTGAAGATTTCATGATTCCAAAACTTGCGTGTGATAGTGTAGGGACCACCTGCTTCTTTCTTATTCAGAGTCTCTTAGTTCCACAGAGTTGACTTGGCAATGCCAGTCTTCTCCGTGATATACTTTTACTCGCTGCCTATTAACTTTGAATATGTTGTTCTGTCATCATTAGATAATTCGACCGTGCTATGCAGAAATACCTCTCTAACTATGAATGGTCGGGACCAACGTGACTTTAATTTCCCAGGGAAGAGCCGTAATCATGAGTTGAATAGTAAGAATCCACTCTGTAATATTTTAGCTGCGGTGCACTGTCTTCCAAGGTGCCCACCATATGGTGAGTCATGACATTGCGATAATATGCATTGTTGAGCGGCATTTGGTACACATAGTCGCAGAATCTGATCTGCCCCCTTTTATACAGATTTGGCTCGTCCCAAAAATATGATCTGCATTCGTACTTGAGCCTCATCTTCTGGTGGTTAATATAATCCTCTGTAAATTGCTCGCAAACTAGATAGTTGTCTATGTCAGCATACCATGGTAATTCTTCAATATGGAACAGCTGCTCATCTGGGAACATCGCACTCACCTTTGACTTATTGCGGTCAACCTCAGGATTTTCCACTCTGGACAAGTGATTCGCAACTTGGTTCTCCTTCCCCTTGTGATCAATTATTTCTATGTTAAATTCCTGGAGGAGGAGAACCCATCTGATCAACCTAAACTTCGCATCTTTTTTTGTCATTAAATACTTTATTGTCGAATGATCAGTATGGATGAGCACTTTTGTTCCCAGCAGATATGCTCGAATTCTTTCCAATACAAAAATTACCGCAAGTAACTCTTTTTCTGTGGTGGTGTAGGTAGTCTGAGCAGGATTCAACGTCTTACTCACATATGCGATGGGATGTAATATTGTTTTTCTCTTATGTGCCAGAGTTGCTCCCATCACATACCCGCTTGTATTGCACATTAATTCAAAAGAAAGTGTCCAATTAGGTGCAATTAACACAGGCGCAGTTGTCAGTGCATTCTTCAAAATCTTGAATGCGTTGAGGCAATTGTCATTAAAATCAAATTTTCTGTCAGCCTTCATCAACCCACTCAGCGGTTATGCTATTTACAAAAAGTCCTTGACAAAGCGTCTATAAAATCCGGCATGCCCCAAGAAACTCCTTACAACCTTTACACTTGTTAGAGGTGGGAGTTTTTCAATTGCTTCTATTTTTTCTTTATCCACCTCCAACCCGTCCTGAGATACCTTGTGCCCCAGCATAATGCCCTCCTTTACCATAAAATGGCATTTTCCCAGTTAAGAACGAGTTTCGTCTCCTCACATTTTTTCAGTATCTTCTCCAGGTTGGCCAGAAAGATTTTGTAGGTGTGCCCATAGATAGAGTAATCGTCCATGAATATTTCAACAAAGTTCTCAAGATATTCTGAAAAGATGGCCATCATGCACCTTTGGAACGTGCTCGGCACATTGCAGAGGCCGAATGACATGCGGCAAAAAGCAAAAGTCCCATATGGGCAGGTGAATGTGGTCTTGTTCTGATCTTTTGGAGCAATCATAATCTGATTATAGATGGTATATCCATCCAGAAAGCAGTAAAAGTCATTTCTGGCTAGATGTATGGTAAAGGGAAATGATCTTTCATCGTTGCCACATTCAACTTGTGATAGTCCATGCAAATACGCCACTCGGTGACGATCCTTTGCGGTATTATCTCATTATTTTCATTCGGGACTACCGTCAAGCTACCCTTTTTGGCACGCACTACATAGGGCTGACCCACATGTTGTCTACTACCGGATAAATAATGCCCGCATCTAACCATTTGATGATCTCCTTTTTAACGACCTCTTTCATCGCAGAGTTGAGTCTGCGCTGATGTTCAATCGATGCCTTGTGGTTTTCTTCGAGACGAATGCGGTGCATACAATATGTGGGGCTAATTCCTCGAATGTTTGCAAGCGTCCAGTCAATTGCTTGCACATGTTTTCTTAGAATGCTTAGCAATGCATTCTCCTGATCTTTATAAAGCTCAGAGGAAATAATGACTGGCAGCTTTTCATTCTGCCCCAAAAAATGCATACTTTAGGTGATTCAGTAGGGTCTTTAACTCTATTGTTGGTGGTTCTTTCAAGGACAGTTGCGTTGTTTTTCTTTCTTCATTTTCCGTTGGCTCTTCTTCTTGGGTTGCGATCATTTCTTCTTCCTTGTTTGTTTTTTCTAGAAAGAGTTGATAAAACAGAAGATGCGATGAGTATGCGGTAAACGGGTTGAGAAGGGTTTCGGCTAACACTTCCTAGGATGCGTTCATGCTATGCGATCATGCAACACACATACAATAGTAAACCATCTCTCGATGTGAATGCTACGGCTTCTAATGCTAAAACGCATGTGATATATGCGATAAGTCTATAGGACCTACACATAAGCCTCTATTCTTATTTATGCAATGACAAAATGACACACACACAAATAAGGCGACCACATAATATCATACCTATCTCTAGGGTGCATGCGATGCAGGTTGACAAATAGAGCTTATTTCTAAGTCTCTATCTCTTGTTTATGCATATCTAATTTTACTCTCTTGAGTCTAGATTCTAACCTAACTCTCTCAAGTTTCAGGTTCTTTCTTTAGACTCTCTCTTGAGTAGCTCTAAAGGGGTCTTGGGCACAACATAAAACAAGATAATCGCATGCGATGAAGATCCTAGGTAATGTTAGCTTAATTGTTCTCAACCCATTTGATAAGTTTAGCTATTCAAGCGTGTTAAGAGAGTGAACATGTCACACCCTCTCCCAGACTACCTGCTAACTTAGTCAGGGAGATGGCGTGAAGCCAATAGACGTCGCCCTCCTCTAACGATACCTATTGACCCTGCTGGATCGTTGAACCTGATAAACGTACTAATCTTAGATATAAAATACTTTACATGTAACACAACATAGCGGAATCCCTGAAAACTTTTAGACATACATGAAGTGCGGTCCTGACATAACTCGATTTGGAAAATAACCTGATAGAGATATCACAACCAAAAACATATCTAACTCGGGTTTACACAACCACGACATCTAGTGCTTACACAACCATAAACTATCCAGTTCTTACAAAGACATTTACAATATAAACAGACACAATGTACAACTCCACCCACGTATGAAGCTTGATCTGGAAGCTTTTAGGAGAAAACAGACTTTGGCACTTATCAGGCACCGGGAGCTTGATCTCTACCTGAAAAGTGGGAAAACATTTTGAAAGAGTGAGCTACGAAGCCCAGTGAGTGACTAAATTTAAAACTGTAAATCCGCAAATCAGAACACGTGATATACCTTTAAACGTATAAATCTATTCAATCAAAGCGTTAAACATAAACGTGTAACGCTAAAAGCTTTCTCAAATGTTTCGCAAGTACGTCATTAAAATCTAGCAAGGTATATCAAGTATAAAAAACATTTTAACTAACATGAAAAATCAACGTTGTGTAGGGCATGCATAGTGCAACCAACGTTTACTAGCTATACGATGTGTTGAGGCTTGCCCAGCACTCCCATCGTCTTTATCGTAGAAGGGCCCGCCCAGCACTCCCGACAGCATCGTTGTCACGGAGTACACTCAATGTCAACAATGGAATATAACCTGTGTGCACATGGTACCATATAGCCTCGGGGTCAATATCTCAGTCATGTAGTCAATAAAAGTCTCAGAACACCACATGAAAACATTAAAACATGCCTGCTTATCTTTATCTTTCGTAAAACTCAAGCTTACTCGGCTTGCTCGTGAAAAACTAAAAATCTTTAAACAGTACTCGCTAATACATACTTTACCTTAAATGGTATCGTTTCAACTACTTTTCAGGAAGTCAATAATCACGTGCTCGTATATAAACCTCATTAGAAATCTAAGCTCAAAACTTATGCTTGTAACCATTCATAGAAATCATGTATCATTCATAAGTTCATATTCAAGCATGTAAACCATTTAAGCATAAATTACAGTTTAGAAATCATTTTTGAAATTTGTTTTGTCACTCACAGCCTTGGCTAGTTCCTTGGTTTGTAGACTCGGCCTATTTCCTCTTAGCCTGTCAAACAACCGAAACCAAGCATCAGAACTATAAATCGTCTTGTCTTTCCATGTTCATGAATTCTAAATTCTAGAAATAAAATCACACTTCACATTTTCTTTCCAGATTTTCCAGATTCAATACTCTAACTTCCAATACTCATAACTTCCTCAATACTTGACTAAAATTAATGTACTATATATTAAACTCTTTATTTTGGAACTCTCTACAACTTACCTGAAGGAATAAAAACGAGATTCCCAACGTATTTGTCCAGAAATCCCTCGAACACAGCAAATACAGATTCATGCTTCTCTGCTACCCTCTACCTTTCTCCTGAAATTAAACCTACTTCTAGTCATTTTTTAGTCACGAATTCTTCATGAAAGTTATAGAAAATTGAATAATATTTCCAACCATATCTAATTGAGCTTCTAATCCAACCTGTATGCCCCAGAATATTCGAAAAACCAAAGAAAAGCAGATATCCTTCTGATTTGCACGAAAATTCTGTGCTCTGTTTTCCTTTTCAAAAGCCATTAACTTAACATCAGATTTAGCTCAAGCTTCATTCATGACATTTGTTAGAAAATAGATTAACTTTCAAGAAAGTCAGGCCTCACCTCTTAGTTCTTCTTGTGTAGCTCAAACCGACTTAAAAACCAGAAATAGGTAGGTTGACCCCAAATTCTTCTATGCTTGCACTTGCATGAGCTTTTCCTCCCTTCTTCAACCTCCAACCTGCAGTAATTTCTTCTCCCTCTTCCTTCACTCTCTCTCTCGAAATGCTCTGAAAATATAATGGGAAATGATGGAGAAATGGGCTGAAATGAATGGGTTCTCACTTTAAACCCTAAGCACCGAATGGGTTTCCAATTTCTTTCATTTTCTTTCTTTTTTTCCCTTTTTCCTTTTCCTTTTATTTTATTTTATTTTTCTTTATTCCCTTTCTTTTCTTTTCTTTATTTATAAATTCCAAAATTATTAAAGACAACTTCAACCAAAAGCTTTGCCATTCTCTTCAACAATGGAACAACAATACCTTAAATCCAACATCCTACAATGTGTGACAAGAGCAAATAATCCAAGGAAAGTCTCGGGTTTACAACTTACCTCCCCCTTATGAAATTTCGTCCTCGAAATTTAGAAGTCCTTAGGTGAAGAGTGTCGGGTAACTCCTCCTCATCTGGTCTTCTGAATCCTAGGTTGTCTCCTCCACTCCGTGATGTCTCCAAATGACCTTCACAAGTGGGATCGTTTTGTTCCTCAAAACTTGCTCCTTTCTGTCAAGGATCTGAACCGCTTCCTCTTTATAACTCAAGGAATGCGTAGCACCCGGATCTAATAAAACACGTGCAAGTACATTACAAATAAAAACCGTACCAGTAATCACGTCTGTTGCATCCTCCGCTTCCTGTTGAGTCATAGTGTAGACTTTTCCTTGCTGCCTAGGTCTCCCCACAACTCCCTTCTACTTTGCACCGCTGGTGCTTTCTCCTGCAACTGCTAAGACTCTCGACTGCTCAACTATGTGGGACTCAACGCTCTGGTCCTTCTGAACTGTTGCTCTCAGCTGTGGACAGACTTTCTTGAAATGCCCTGGCTGTCCACACTGGTAACACACACTAACACTAACAAGACACTGACCCTGATGATTCCTGCTACAACTTGCACATGGGGATCTCCTAGTTTCACTAGCAACGGACTCCATCCACGGTCTTGCTGCTGAACTAGCAGACTGACTGGGTGCTCTCTAGCTCTGCCTCTGATAGACACTACCTGAACTCATCTGCCTCGATGACTGGCCACCAGACCGACGCTTAAAGTCTTGACGACCTGAAATATTCACTCCAGGTGTGAACCTGCACTGCTCACGACCTCAAAAACCACTAGCTATTGAAGCCCCACGACTAGGCTCCACTACTGACTTCTCTTCTGTTATACTCTACTCCACATGTAGGGCAGTCTCTACTAATGAGAAAAATCCATCCACTTAGCAATAGTTGTAATCGGGGTACGTATCTCAAAACGCAGCCCTCTTTCAAACCTTCGACACCTGTCATTCTCAGATGCCATTATCACATCAGCATACCGTGAAAGCTCAGTATACTTTCTCTCGTACTCGGCCACTGAAAGTGACCCTTGCTTCAGCCCCAAGAACTCATCTTTCTTTGCCTCATAGTATATGCTGGGATAAAACTTGTCTTCGAATATGCCTCTGAAAGTCTGCCAGTCTGATGTACGTGCATCGCTGCGCCTGGCTAATATGGATTTCCACCATACCGGCTTTCTTCTGCAGCAGGAATGTGGCCAATCTAACTTTTTGCTCCTAAGGATAGCATGTCACATCGAAGCATTTCTCAAGCATATTTAACCAAACCTCAGCATCGGCTGGATCTGTGGAACCCTCAAACACTGTGGCTCCTAATTTCTTCAGTCGTTCTATTCCATACATCTTTTCCGGATCACTAGGCCCTGCTCTATTTAGCCTACCTACCTTCTGTGCAGATCTAAAAAACTACTCGTTTCCTGCTCCAGTCTGAACTCTCGGGGTACTGGGTCCTCTTTCAGATTGACCTTGGGTAGGATCCTGCGTCCCGTCCTGATTCTACTTGCGTCGTTTGCTGGTACGTGGTGGCATGACTCCTATAACATATCAACACATCAGACATGCTATAGATACTTAACTTAGATGCATGATACTAAACTTCTACCCACATTCTAGTCCTGACTGGACTCACTCTTATCCATACTTGGACCATACTATGCTAGTTCTATCTGAACTGACTCAACGTATAACTATTTACTTCCTAGATTCTTCTAAGCACTAACTGCTCTGTCTCATTCCCCATGGAGCTAACCGCTTTGATACCAAGTTGTCACGCCATCTCCCTGACTAAGCTAGCAAGTAGTCTAGGAGAGGGTGTGACAGAACAGATGTAGAATAAGAACTTCCATTGTATGAATGTAAAGTTGAAATACAAAATAACAATGCAAGAAGAGAATAAAGAACATGGTAGCAATCTCTTGCTTACCAGGCTTTTACACTTTCTTTTCTACTATTGTTCAAAAGATAGTCTCGCACTCACGAGAGTCGGCCCGCTTTTTGCTTTTTACGCCTCCGACTTCTCTCTCAAGTTACCTTGAGCGATCTTCCGGCATCTCTTCCCTTCTCTTGCTTCGCCTTAAAATACAAAGGAAAACTATGGACAAGACTATTCTAACTATGGAGAAAATTATCTAAGTATCCGAACTCCTTTTTCGAAGGTTGTCTTCAGTATTTATAGAGCCTTCGAGGTGAAAGGCAGCTTCTCTCTTATGGTTGTACAGATGGGATGGTTTTAATTCTCTGACTGATGCGCCGAATATTTGTCACCGAAAAGCTGAGTGTACTTGTTATCGTTAGCAGCTTGTTAACTTAATTCGGATTCAACCGTCATCAGCTTTCTGTTCCATCGAGATTTATTATGCCTTTCACCCACATGCGCCCACCAAGTTGCGCCAGCTCTATATTGGGGTATAGAGTATGCCCTAGTTTATTGTATATTGTACTGGTTTTTCATGTATTGTACATTGGTCACCTGAGGCATTAGGATAAGTGGGAGATAATTAGGATTGGTGTCCTAATTCTCCCGGAGTCTCGTATTTTGTAAACAGTTTGTACACATTGTTATTAATAAAATAAGAGTTATTTTATTTCCATTTACTCATATCCAATAAACCAAGAACCGTGGTTATTGTATGTAAATTTAAGCATGTATATGAGAAATACAAGTGAATCATGCCTTAAGTAATAACCTAAAAGGTCTGTAGTATAAGAATAATCGAGGGGTACCTTATCTTAGTGATACTATGGATACGGCTCGCTTTGTAAAGGTTTACAACTGTTGTAAACTACTACAGATGGTCTGATTTTGACCATTCATGTGGAGACATGCGAGTGGAGGTGTCTTATACAAAGAGTTTGTATAAGACCGGACCACGATATAATTAGTCTCCTTATATAACACAATTGATAATTGAGACTTATATCTCACTTAAATGACCATATGTGACATTACCTTAATCTTGAGTGTTTTGGGAACTCCTGCTTATGAGGGTGGTCCTTTGATTAGTATGGGTGAGAGTGGCCAAATTATCAACTCAACAAACCTACCTTTTTGGGGATTTGTCTTATTCGGGAGCTGGGAACTTAGTTACACAAAGACGGAATTCATTCCTTCCATGAAGTAGGGGAAAGTAGATAGATTTCTCCCTTAAGGGCTGATTCCAGGTCTTGAACATAGTGGCCACACCCTCTTTTTGGAAGAGAGGACCCAGTCATAGTAGGACCATGACTTATTGTTCATTAAAGGAATCAGTCGTACTTAAAGAGTTATATGTAACTACAGGGGGAAAATGGTAAATTAGCCCAGCTGTACTTACGAGCAGTTTGTGAAGGGTTATCGCATTGTTGATTGGTTAATATGGACACAAAAACAAATCTATAGTGAGAAGAGTGCAGCTGTCGGTCTTTAGTGAAGTGCTCGATAGTTAACGGATTATGGATCAAAACACTAAAGAGTTTAGTCAGTTATTCACGTACCGTTGAAGATTCAAACTACAGGTCCATAAGGTTCCCTCGATAGCTCAATGGGTTCAAGTTGAGATCGGATTTTTGGCTCAGTTTGAAGTGTTCAAATTAACAAGAGGAAATTCAATTATGTGATATAATTGGTGTGATGTATGAGATACATCAAGTGGAGGAATTAATGTAAATATGATTTGCATTAAGTACCATAAAATAGAAAAAGAGCTATGGTTTATATGTTTCATGAGATGAAATATTAAAGCTATAGGTATGGTAAGTTGTTTATCATATTTGTTTATAATATATTAATTATATGATAATTAAATCTTTTTCTCTAATAACTAATTGAGTTTGAGGTTATTAGTAATTTTATAGTAACCGTAAGATAAAAGGAAAATTTGTTTCCTAAAATTAGAAGTTGCTTCATTCGGAAAATACTCGCGGAGACAAGCTATCAAGTGAAATAGTTTCACTAAGCGATAGTGTTCACATAGACTAAACGATCGTGTAGAGTTGACTATACGATAGTCATTCAACTGATCGTTGCTACACAATCGAGTGGCTAAGTCTATACGATAAGTTGTCATTTACTAAATGATCGAGCACATCGTCTATGCGATAGACCAACTTCTTATCTCCCACTTGCTTGATCGTCTACTCGATCGTAGACCTCTAGTCTCTTCCTCAAGACAAGATCAGACAGAGCCCACAACTTTTGGATTCTCACATCAAGAATACCAAGTTTACCATTGTGGTGGTGTCCTTACTCTGTTTGTGAATCGAGTTAGACTCGATTGGATTCGAGGAGCTGTTAGTCGTTTGTTGCGTTCGAGTGTTGCTGTTTTTGGATGCATTGGACTTCATTCGAGGGATTCTTGAAGATTGGTTCTTCAAGGTACACATACTCTATCCCTAGAGTTCTTTATAGCATGTTGTAATTTCTATATAAGTATAACTTGTTAGTTTTCGTTTAAGACTGTATTTTTTTATGTTCAATTCAACTGGAATTTGGAACAATCCCTTCACTACTCATGGAAATCCTCGTGTTTGATTTACTTCATAAAGGAGTTTATGTCATTTATTTCTTTGATACAGTTAAGTAAATCAACCTTCTATCGATGAGTTGGAAAATTTTCTCTCAAATCAAGAAACATCAATGAAACAAATGTTTGGCAATAATAAGCAATCTCATTTGGTGGAAGTTTGTTGTGTCGTAAAAGGATGCATTATTCTTGAAGTTACTGAGAGTATGCCATAATGGTTGTGTGCAAACAATTTCAAGAGTCGTGCGTTGATCACAAGTTTTCTCATTGATAAGCCAAGTATAACCTAGCAATGAGTATCTTAGGATGACCTATGGTCGAACACAGGGATTTGAGCGATCGTGTTGTAAAGTGATGAATCATGCGATAATAATAAAGATGCGTTGATTTTGGTAATACGATAATGAAAATGTGTTAATAGAAGGCGATGTATCAGAAAGCTTAATAAATGTAGGATGTGAATCGATGAGCAATGCGACAAGTTTTTATGAAGATGAAGGGGTTAGGGGGAAGGCTATTTGGAAATTATTAATCCATAAAATAGATGCGATCGTGGTTCTTACTTCTCATTGGCTTACACCTTTCGGTTGTTACCACACTAGTCATATCTCTATGATGTGAAAAAGAGAAGCGTTATAGAACGCAAGGTTATTTCTACCTCTAGAAGTACTTCTTGCTTTGCTTAACAAGTTCTATCACCTTTCTCTTTCGAGAAGTTGATTATCATACTCAACTCTTCTTTCACAAGTGAGTATGCCTTTACGCCTATGTTAACCAAACTCGATAACATCTCACGGCATGGATTAAGTCATTTGATTAACCTTCCCCTATCCCTTGGGGGTTTAGTGACTCATGAGCAAGGAAATGAAAGATGGATGAACATGGATAAAGATGGAGATGAATATGATGATAATATTCAATTAGTAAATCGTTTAGATTCAAATTTAACTAATATCTTAGTTAACGATGTTCTAAAAATGATAATATAGAGAGAACGGAATGGTTGTGAGATTAATGTTAATCTCTTGATAAAATGGATTGATGGTGAAATCTTGTCAGCATGATGTGACTAGTGGAGTGGATTGGTGAACTTTCTTCTCAGGAAAATTCTTCGGTGACCTTCTATATGGGGATTTGGAGTTTTGGAATAGAAGGTTCCCTGTAAAAGTTAGGCTTTTCCATCTTGCTCGCTATATGTCACTTTACTGTGCTGAGGCTCTATTTATAGAGCCATGCGCTTGTCTGCCGGGATAATCTCGCGTTGATTGGTTGTTGAGAATGCCAACGCTGCATCATGGTCAACTTAAGGAACAAGATGTAGTCTTGGGGGTAAAACGGTTTTTATGACCCAGTCAAGATTACAAACAACCTGGGAAGGATTAGCTTACTAATCATGGTTATATCAAATGGATATAAATATATCTATAGTGAGGGGAGTGCAACTACGGGACTATAGTGGAATGACCCTTAGTTAACGAATGTTGATTAGCTCCGTCTAAAGAGTTTAGCCAGCTAATCTCGGATCGTTGGAGCCCATGATCTATAGGGCCATTAGGTTCCCCTACTAGCTCATAAGGAATAAACTTAGACCAGTATGATAGAATAATTTGAATTGTTCGAATTAGGTGAAGAGAGAGAAACCGAAAAGTATATGTGATATAATGGTCGATTTTTCAGTTTAGAGATACAGCTTCAATATTTAAATATGATTTAAATATCAAGAATATGAATACGTTCATATTCAGAGGCTCGAAAATAATGGAAATGGTCAAAGATGTAAAAAGTCAAAGAGTTGACTTTTGACTTTGAAAAGTTAAACTTTGACCTACCTTATATTCAAATGTGATTTGAATCTAGTTGTTGTTGTAGGAAGGCTTAAGTTATTTTTGGACAAGAAACGATATGTGTTATTGGATGATGTATATGTAGTACCTCATATCAAGAGGGACTTAATTTCAGTTTCTTGTTTGATTGAACAAAAGTATTCCTTATCATTCTCTTAAATAAAGTGTTTATTTAAAGAATGGAATGGAACTAGACTTTGGTTCAATGGAAAGTAACTTGTATGTACTAAGGTCACTAGTTACAAAAGTCGTGTTAAATACTAAAATGTTCTAACTGGCAACAACTATTAAAAGACTGAGAGTTTCTTCTAAAGAAGACAGCCATCTTTGGCATCTAAGGTTAAGTCACATTAATCTCAATGGGATTGAGAGATTGGTGAAAAGCGGACTTCTAAATGGTTTAAAAGAAAACTCTTTACCTATATGTGAGTCATGCCTTGAGGAAAAAATGACAAAAAGACCTTTTACTGGATAAGGTTATAGAGCTAAAGAGACCTTAGAGCTAATACATTCAGACCTTTGTGGTCCGATGAATGTAAGAGCACAAGGAGGGTATGAATATTTCATCTCTTTCATATATGATTATTCTAGATATGGATATTTATACCTAATGCACCATAAATCTGAAGTTCTTAAAAAGTTCAAGGAGTACAAGACTGAGGTTGAAAACTTATTAGATAAAAAGATAAAAACACTACACTACGATCTGATCGTGGTGGAGAGTATGAACTTAAGATTCCAAGACTATGTGATAGAATATGGAATTACATCCCAACTCTCAGCCCCAAGTACACCTCAACAGAATTGTGTATCAAAAAGGAGAAACATAATGCTGTTGGACATTGTTCAGTCGATGATGAGCTATGCTCAACTTCCTTACTCATTTTGGGGATGTGCAGCAAAGACTGCTTTTTATATTTTGAACAATGTTCTCTCAAAGAATGTTTCTGAAACACATTGTGAGTTATGGAGAGGTCGTCAAGGTAGTTTATGCCACTTCAGAGTTTGGGGATGTCTAATCCATGTAATAATGGAAAACCCCAAAATGTTGGAACCTCGTTCAAAAGTATGCCTATTTGTAGGTTACCTCAAGGAAACGAGAGTTGGATACGTCTATGATCCAAGTGAGAATAAAGTGTCTATATCGACAAATGCTACCTTCTTGAAAGAAGACCATATAAGGGAACATAAACCACGGAGTAAGATAGTTTTAAGTAAAACTTCTAATGAATCTACTAATACTTCAACAAAGTTGTTGAAGAGACTGATACATCAACAAGAGTTGTTGATGTTGGTTCATCCAATCATTCACATCCATCTCAAGAGTTGAGATTGTCTTAGCATAGTGCAAAGGTTATGAACCCACTTATACGCTACATCGGTTTAACAGAAGCCCAAGACATCATAACTGATAATGGGGTTGTGGATCCATTATCGTATAAACGAGCAATGGAAGATGTTGACAAGGATGAATGGGTTAAAGTCATGAATTAAGAAATGTAGTCTATGTACTTCAATTCTATCTAGGAGCTTGTAGATCAACTTAATGGGGTAAAACCTATAGGTTGTAATTGCATCTACAAGAGGAAAAGAGGTGTAGATGGAAAAGTACAAACCTTTAAAGCTAGACTTGTGGCAAAGGGTTATACCCAGGTTGAAGAAGTGGACTATGAAGAAACTTTTTCATCTGTTGTCATGTTAAAGTCAATCAAAATTCTCTTGTCCATAGCCATATATTATGACTATGAAATATGGAAAATAGACATCAAGACTACCTTTTTCAATGGTAACTTAAAGAGACCTTATACGTGAATAAACCAGAAGGATTCATTCAACAAGATAGAGAGAAAAGGGTTTGCAAGTTTAATCGGTTCATTTATGGACTGAAACAAGCATCTCGATCTTGGAATATAAGATTTAATGCTGCGATCAAATCTTGTGGCTTTGATCGAATGATGATGAGCTTGTGTTTACAAGAAAATCATTAGCGCTCAGTAGCTTTCCTCATACTATAAGTGGATGATATCCTACTCATTGGGAATAATGAAGGTTTTCTAACTGATGTAAAGAAATGGTTGGCCGCCCAATTCCAAATGAAAGATGTTGGAGAGACATAGTTTTTCTAGGGATCAAGATCATTAGGAATTGTAACAACAAAAGGTTGGCCTTGTTTTAGGCATCATATATTGACAAGATGCTTGTCAAATATTCGATGCATGATTCTAAGATAGGTTTGTTACCTTTCAGGCATGGAATTGTATTGTCTAAGGAACAACGTCCTAATAATGCTCAAGATGTTGAGGCAATGAGACGAATTCCCTATGCACCCTGTACCCTTATGTATGCAATATTATGTATCAGACTTGACATTTACTATGTTGTAGGTATTGTCAGTCGATATCAATCCAATCCAAGATTAGATCAGTGGATAGTGGTCAAAAAATCCTCAAGTACCTTTAGAGAACGAGGGACTATATGCTTTTGTATGGAGATAAAGATTTGATCCTTACAGGATAAATAGACTCGGACTTTCAAACTGATCGGGATTCTAAAAAATCCACATTAGGGTCAGTGTTTATTTTGAATGGAGGAGCTATAGTTTGGCAAAGCATCAAGCAAGGATGTATCGCAGACTCCACTATGGAAGCTGAATATGTAGCTGCTTGTGAAGCTATTAAAGAGGTTGTTTGGCTTATGAAGTTTCTTACTGATTTGGAAGTTTTTCCAAATATGTCTTTGCCCATCACACTTTATTGTGATAACAATGATGCTATGGAAAATACTAAAGAACCTAGTAGTCATTGAGGCAAACACATTGAGCGAAAATATCACTTGATTCAGGATATTGGGCATCGAGGGACGTTATTGTCATGAAGATTGCTTCGTAGCACAACGTTGTTTATCTGTTTACAGAGACTTTCACGACTAAAGTGTTTGAGGCTCATCTAGAAAGTCTAGGTCTACAGTACATGTGGCATTTTATCTAGGGCAAGTGGGAGATGTTACTATGGTATAATGTATGCCCTAGTTTATCGTATTTTTTACTTAATTTGTATCGTACATTAGGCTCCCTGAGCTTTAGGACAAGTGGAAGATTGTTGAGATTAGTGTCCTAAATCTCTTGTATTCTCATAATTTGTAAACATTGTATAAATAAATTGTTACCAATAAAATAATTGTTATTTTATGAGCATACACTCAATCCACTAAACTAAGATTCAAGGTTATTTTATATAATTTAAACATGTACGTAGAGACATACAAGTGGATCATATTTAAATAATAACCTAAACGGTCTATAGTAGATAGATAAGATTGGGTCCTTATCCTGATGACACTACGGATACGACCCGCTTTGTAGATGTGATAGTGTTGTAATGTGATACAAATGATATGATCCTGATCATTCATGTGGAGACATGTGAGCAGGTGATGGATGGAAAAGGGAGAGTAAATATGCATGTTCTTATGCTATGTGTTGATCTCCATGCATTGATGGTCATGCGTTAGACTAAGAAATATCAATATGCACTTAAGAATGTATGTGATGACTATGCGTTCCTGCCACGAGTTTTCTTGCTTTCTCGCCAAGTATAACGAGAATGAAAGTTTCTCGGGATGATCCGAGGTTGAACTCAGGGACTGGTAATTAAATGCTGCGAAGTAATGTGTTTGAGGTGATGAATAAAAGAATGAGGAAGTTAAAAGACTATGCACTACTCCTACTCCTAACTAAAAAGATTAAGCAATGGAGGTATGACTACAAGAGTTGGTAGAGACGTGGCAACTGTTAAGCATAATAAGATGCATGGAAAAATAGACAAAATGGTGGAGGGGATAAATTCACCGCATCATTAAACCGGATTGCAAGGGTAATCCTAGCTCGCCACACTAACGCGTCACATACCTCTCAGTGGTCAACCGTATGCTTATATCTCTATAACGCATGGTTGTGTTGAACATAAGATTATTCCTATCTGTAGGAACACTGCTTACTTTGCTTAGTGAGTTCCACTACTTACCCTCTCAGGCAGTTAGTCGCCACTGATAAGCTCATAGACAAGCATTGTGACCGCTCATAGACAAGCATTGCTACAGCCTCACACTAAGCAAAGAGGATTAACTCACTATACTCGTGCAACGCACACCTCTCGATGGTTTGCTACATGCTTCATATCTCTATGCCACATGATTGAGTATGCGATAGCACTTATAATCTTACTTAGTTCGTTGTAATGAAAGTAAGGGATGATAAAGAAGAAGATAATGAAGATGGTGTTGAAGGAAAATAAAGAGATGCATTAATTACAAAATGTATTAATGTCTTAAGCCAAAATGTAATACAATACAGAGATAGAAGAGAGATGGAGGGGTAGATATAGGCAATTTCTTGCTTCCATCAGATTGTGTTAAGGCTACCGATGGTGCCATTGATGGGCGGTGGAGTAGTCTCACTCGAGATCTATCTCCCGCAAAGCTCCGATCGTCACTTGGAATGGGTTGAAGGAATGAAGAACTCTCAAAGAATGTCTTCTCAAACTCTAATATGTGATCAAAAAGATCTGCCTTAAGGTAGAAGCTCTGATGCCTTGAATTTGGGCTTTAAGGCTCTATTGATAGAGCTCAATCGCCAACAGCATTGATGGTCCTGCTCTGAATCACTGTCACTTTTGGCGCAGTAGGTGAAATGTCATCACCTTTTTTATACTCCTAAGGTATGTGTTCATGTTTGTTTTTCTCGAAGTACCAACGCATTCCACCTACCTTGCGATCATCCTTCGATCATGGCTATTACTCTGTAGCCGCAACCTCCATGCCATGAACGCATGCGATCAACTTTACGATGGTCTACGATTCACTGCATGCGATCGACTTTGTGATAGCCTGGCTTCAGTGCATGCGATTGATTCCTGCGATAGCTACAAAAATAGACATTATGACACAGAATAACGCATAATATTGGGTTAGCTGAGATTTTCAATGCTGATCGATGCAAGCTCATTTTTCACATAAATTCTTAGTATAATCACCGCATATTCTACTTGTTAGCCTTCATATTCTAAATAAAAGGCTACAATAACTTATATTTCTACCAGCTATCACACCCCCAAACATAGAATCATGCTTGTCCTCAAGCATGCCTTATACTTAGGAAATTCAAAATTCACCCTCTGGCTTTTCCTCTGCGATGACTAGCTTATCAAAATATAATTCACTCGTACCTCTAACCTTGGCAGCAACACTCTTCTCAACTTTGGTTACTTCTTCAAAGAGATCTTTTCTAAGTTTAAATCTTGCAAGCCTCTGCTCAAAAACTTTTTACTCATTTCAAGCAACTTTGCTTTTAGCTTTTTACAATGCGTTCATTTAAAAAAATTCCTAGCTTTGCGATACATTATTAGTTTGAGGCGTTGAACCTTGTTACGCTCTTTGTTTTGGCTTGCCCCCATGCATGTCATGCAGGCATCCAACTTCGGGTGCGTGTCATATTCAACTTAACTCTTGTCTTAATTCTTATGCTACGCATTGATCTCCATAGCTTTGCGATACGATGGATGGAAAAAGGAGAGTAAATATGCATGTTCTTATGCTACGCATTGATCTCCATGCGTCGATGGTCATGCATTAGACTGAGAAATATCAATATGTACTTAAGAATGTATGCGATGACCATGCGTTCCTACCATAAGTTTTCTTGCATTCTTGCGAAGTATAACGAGAACGCAAGTTTCTCAAGATGATTCAAGGTTGAACTCAGGGACTTGTAACTAAATGTTACGAAGTAATGTGTTTGAGGCGATGAATAAAAGATTGAGGAAGTTAAAAGACTATGCGCTACTCCTACTCCTAACTAAACAGATTAAGCAATGGAGGTATGACTATGGGAGTTGGTAGAGATGCAAAAACTGTTAACGCGTAATAAGATGAATGAAAAAATAGATAAAATGGTGGAGGGGATAAATTCACCACATCACTAAGCTTGATTGCAAGGGCAATCCCAGCTCGCCACACTAACGCGCTGCACACCTCTTGGTGGTCAGCCGCATGCTTATATCTCTATAACCCATGGTTGTGTTGAACATAAGATTATTCCTATCTCTAGGCACACTGCTTACTTTTCTTAGTGAGTTCCACTACTTACCCTCTTGGGTAGTTAGTCGCCGTTGATCAGCTCATAGAAAAGCATTGCGATCGCTCATAGACAAGCGCTACTACCCTCACACTAAGCAAAGAGGATTAATTCACTATACTCGTGCAACGCAGACCTCTCGCTGGTTTGCTACATGCTTCATATCTCTATGCTGCATGATTGAGTATGTGAAAGCGCTTGTAATCTTACTTAGTTCGTTGCAGTGAAAGTAAAGGATGATAAAGAAGAAGATAATGAAGATGGTGTCAAAGGAAAATAAAGAGATGCATTGATTACAAAATGTATTAATGTCTTAAGCTAAAATGTAATACAATACAAAGATAAACGTGAGATGGAGGGCTAGATGTAGGCAATCTCTTGCTTCCATCAGATCTATGTCAAGGCTGTCAGTGGTACGATGGATGGGCGGTGAAGTAGTCTCTCTCGAGATCTATCTCCGGCAAAGCTCTAGTCATCACTCGGAATGGGTTGAAGGAATGAAGAATTCTCAAAGAATGTCTTCTTATGCTCTAGTCTATGATCACAAGGATCTGCCTTAAGGCAGAAGCTTGGATGCCTTGAATTTAGGCTATAAGGCTCTATTTATAGACCTCAATCGTCGACAGCATTGATGGTCCTACTTTGAATCACTGCCACTTTTGGTGTGGTAGGTGAAATGTCAACATCACCTTTTTTATACTCCCAAAGTATGCGTTCATGCTTGTTTTTCCCGAAGTACCAACGCATTCCACCTACATTGTGATCATCCTTCTAAAATGGTTATTACTCTGTAGCCACAACCTCCATGCGATAAACGCATGCGATCAACTTTGCGATGGTCTGGGATTCACCGCATACGATCGACTTTGCGATAGTCTGGCTTTAGCGCATGCGATTCATTCCAGCGATAGTAACAAAAATAGACATTTTAACACAAAATAACGCATAATATTGGGTTAGCCGAGAATTTCAATGTTGATCGATGCAAGCTCATTTTTCACATAAATTCTTAGTATAATCACCGCATATTCTACTTGTTAGCCGTCATAATTCTAAATAAAATGCTACAATAACTTGTATTTCTACCAGCTATCAGTGGGGGTATCCTATTACAAAGTTGTTTGTATAAGACTGAACCATGAAATGACTGGTCTCATTATATAACTTCATTCATAGTAGAGACTTACATTTGACTAGGATGACCATAGATGATATGACCTGAATCCTGAGTGAGTTGTGAACTCCTACCTGTGAAGGTGGTTCATTGATTTGTATGGGTGAGATTGGCAAGATTGCCGATCCAATAAGCTTACCATTTTAGGGATTCGTCTGATTAGGAAGTTGAGAACACGACTATACAAGACGGAATTCACTTCTTCCCTAATGTCGGGATAAATAGATAAATTCCTTCAATAAGGGTTGATTCTGGGGCTTGAACAATATGGCCACACCCTCTTCTAGCCCTAAAGGGAATTAGTCATAGTTAGATTATGAATTATTGTTCATCAGAAGGATCAGTGGTATTTAAAGAGTGAGATGTAACTATAGGGGTAAAACGATAATTTTGATCCAGCTATACTTATGAGCAATTTGTGAATGGTCATCGTACTTTTGACTGGTTATATTCAATGGACATAGAAATATATTTGTAGTATGAAGAGTACAGCTGTCTATCGTTAGTGGATTGACCGACGATTAATGGATATTGGGTAGTTTAATTAAAGAGTTTCATTAATTATCCAAGTGTCATTGAAGCTTCAATCTACGGGTCTATCAGGTCCCCTCCATAACTCAATAGAAATTATTGAAAATTAAGGTTTGGATTAATTTGAATTGTTCAAATTAATAGAGGGAATTAATTATATGTGATATAATTAATTAAATTTATTCTTTGTTATATAATTAATATAATGTATTTGATATATTATAATATAAAGTTTATTTTGAGAGGAATTAAATATTTAAATATGATTCAAATATTAGTTATATAGATCAGATTCATATAATTGAATTTAGTATAAATATGATTTATATTAAACATCATGTAATGATGAGAGAAAATACAAACTATACGTTATATGTTATATTTTATATAACACATAGTTATATATATAATAAGTTGGTTGTTATATTTATATATTTAGGAATTATTTAATTTAATTTAATGAATTAATTTAAATGAGGGAGTCAACAAAATAACACCCTCCTACTTTTCCTCTCTATCACAAGTGGGGTTGAGGCGTTACGTGAGAGATGGTTTCACACTGGCTTCTCCTTTCTTGGATTTGACAGAGACAAAAATTTTCTTCTTCTTCCTCTCATCCTCTTTCACTTTTCCAAGATTGTGCAGAGCCCACTATTCCCGCGTATTCTCATTCCCAAGAGAATACGAGAAGGTTCTCAAGTGGTGGTGCTCATTTGGTTTTTCAATTTTGGAGAGCACAGTGTTCATGTTCGTGGATCGAGGGACTATGCAAAGAAAATTGAGTTTTAAGGGTATGCCAATTTTCTTCCCTATTTCTCAAATTCATCATGCCAATTTTCTTCCCTATTTCTCAAATTCATCATGCTGTAATTTTAGTTTATAATGCATAATCTTTTGTCTCTGTTCTGTAATATACAATTTTGTGAAAACAAAAATTGGGAATGATCCCCACTTCTACTGTAGAACCTTCACTGATTCCTTTCACCTTTGGTATATGTTTTTTCTTTGGACTCAGTGCACGAATCCTTTCTTTGATTTTTGTTTGTATTCTTGCAAAATAAACGCATCAGTGATATAATTTTCACTTACGCTCTCTTTTCAATTTAATGAACACATGGAAAGTAATTTTGCTCAATTTTTCATTAACTCTAATGCTTTTGTTACCAGATTCTTTTACATATTCTAACATTAAGAACAATAACTTGTAGAACTACAAATTATCACACCCCTAAATTTAGAATAATGCTTGTTTTCAAGTACATTTTAAAATCATCCCTCATGTAAAATTCTTACTTTCTATGTGTTGTCTAACCTCTCAGGATACTCTTACAAATTTTGATAACCAAGGACATTTGTCTACTGACATGCTTTATTCACTTCCTAGGGCAATGTATCATACTGTATGTTTAGCATGTCTTAGTCTCAAACTTGTTTTCTTCATTTTTTTTTCTTAAATCAACTTGGTTTTGTCTCTCTAGTAATATGCTTGATGAAATTTCGAAGTTTTTTTTGTCTTTTCTAGCACACTGAACTTAGTTACTCATTTTCATTTTGGCTTATCTCTACGGATGTCATGTGGATAACCCAACTACGGGTGAGTGTCAATTTCAACTCACCTCTTATCGTTGCTAGGTATCCCCCTGCACTAATATTTTAGTTAGCTTTTTTATTCAAAAATTTTTGTGCTTGTTAATCATGAATACTCATTTTCATTTTGGCTTGTGCGCACAGATGTCATATGAATCATTCAACTATGGGTGAGTATCATTCACAACTCAACTCTTACTAGGCTGGATTTCCTTGTGATTACATTGGAGTTGGCATTTTCTTTTTGTGCAATCCTAAATGCTTTGATTTCATCGAATCAAACCTCTTCCATCCCCCAAATTTTGGCCGTTAGTAAGGTCCTCGTTGCTGAAAATCAAATACCAGGTTGATTTAGAAAAAATTTGAAAAATAGGTTTGATTCAAAATTTGCTAACATAAAGAGTTGAGATGCAAAACTTTAAGAAGTGTGTAAAGTTTGCAATCAATGTAATCCTAATGGGTCTGTAGAGTTGGTTTGTATAGTATCATCATTGTGGTTATCTTAGCATGCACAAAAAAAAAAGGGAAATATGAAAGCAACTTCAATGCATACAAGTGACAATTAAGAAGAAATAGAGGAAAGTAAATAAACTAAGGAAAACATATGCAAAATGAAGATTCTGATGTCATTAAGTTCAAGAAGCCCAAGATAAAAGAGTACAAATAAAAGAAAGGGAAGGTCCTAGAATACACCGTGAAATTTAAACTAAGCCCTATCTATGGAAGGTTCCTTTGGCAGCAGGACTAAAGCTTCAGGAACCTTCGAGTTCACTACTTATGCTTCAAGAATCTTGGTAGTGGGGCTGAAAGAAAATGAAGATTCTATATAATTATGATATGAGGTCGATTGATTGTTTGGTGCATGTTATATTAGGTCGTGATTGTTATCTTCCCTATCGGGCTATGTATTTCCTATGCTTGTGAACACTCGAGTTCACTACTTATGCCTATGACTGTGTGTTCCTATGAGATTACTACTTATACTTATGCATATGTTTGTGACCCTTTAGGATCACTCCCTATGTTTGTGTTCCTATAGGTTTGCTACCTGTGTTTATGTTATGATGTACACTATGGTTATGATAAGAAGAGCTTGCAGGTTCATGTAGCTGGCCCCGGTAATGGGTCACTTACTAAGTATTTTTATATTCACCATTTCCTATGATATGTTTTTTAGGTAAAGACAAGGATAGATCGACGAATGATAAGAATAATCTGTGACAATGCCAATGGAACTAGATTGATGCTTTCGCATATGTTTTCCCATGTTTCCATGTTCTAGTTTTAGTACATAGACATTTGAAGTCTTTAATTGTTTTTTTTATTTTAAATTTATGTTTAGGAGTATCCCGAATAAAGGTTTATGTTATTTGAACATTTATCAATATGCAAATTTCATACTTTATAAAAAGTGTTATTCCTTGGCTTCAAGTTGCAAAGGGTTTGTTTTTAAGTTTATGCATGTATATAGTAGTCATCCCCTAGTAAAAGTTAGAAAAGTTGGGTCGTTACATTATGATTGGTGATAGAGTTACAAATATGAAAGCAAAAGCAATTTGGATAAAAAAAATATTAAGTACATTAATTTTATTAATTTTAGTAATTTAGCATGCAAGTTCATTTTTCCACAAATTGATAAATAAAATTACACTAATGAGGTGTAATTCAAATAGAAATGTGAGATAATCTCACTTTCTATTTGTTTTTTAATTTTATTTATTTAATTTAATTTAAATTAATTTAAACAAGTCAACTTAATTAAAAATAAAATTAATTTCTAAATTTAATTTTGAAAAATTAAAATTAAAATTAATTTTAAATAAATAATTAAACAATCCATTTAATTAATTTAAAATTAATTTGATATCAAATATTATATTAATAAAACACCCAAATCATATTTAAATATTTTTAACTCTACAAATTTGTTTAATTTGAAAACTAAACGTTAGCTATATCATATATTATAATCCAAACCCTAGCCTGAATTTTAACATTTCAAATAATCTCGACTTACTATTCTAAGGTTTAATCCATTATGAGCTAGTAGAGGGAACTTAATAGATCTAAATCACGAGCTCCAACGATCCAAGATTAATCAGCTAAACACTTTTAATCAAATTAACTAACATTCGTTAACTACCGAGACACTCTACTAAAGTCTAGCAATTGTACTCTCCTCATTATAGATATATTTATGTCCACTTAATTTAACCAAGATAAGTAAGTCGATCCTTCAAACTTATTATTTTACCCCTATAATACATCTAGCTCCTTAAGTCTCTACTGATCCACTAATGAACAATTGATTTTTGGTCCTTCCAATAAACCGAGTTCTT